>NC_081409.1:677213749-677486895 GCF_030272615.1 Cryptomeria japonica | reverse complement strand
TGACCTCAATGACCACAAAAGGAATTTTTTGAAGTCGTTGAAGGCCCAACTGATACTTCGCGATTCTGTGATAATTTATATGTCAAAGTAAGGGAAATTTAATTTTGCATGATTGAATTATTGTTCTAATTAGTGCAAAATGATTCTATTTAGGACAATCATTATTAACGATGGGAAAAGAACAAGCGAGGAACAAATCAAACAACAAGAGGTTGAAAAGGAAAGAAAAAATCAACGTATGAAGAAATTACGTGAACTAAGAACAAATGGGAAAAGAAAGTATGTCATCCACAACATCTCAATTAGATGTACCAATCGAACCTAATGCAATTTAAGAACAAATCACAATCAATAATCAAATAAATGATTAAAGATGCACCATCAATATTTGATTTACCGAATGAACCTAATGCAATTGAAGAAGAGACCACAATGAATAATCAATCAAATGATGAAAATACACCAGCTCAATTTGATGCTATGAATGTACCTAATGCACACAATGCACCAATGTTAACACCTAGAATTATTCGTAGGAAACCAAAGTATCTAATTGACATCGATGAGAATATTTTTGAAGCCAATGCCTAATAAAATAAATGAACGAACTTCTAGAAGAATGGTTACAAGAATATGGCAACACTATATTGAAAACTTAAATCAAACTAGAAGATGCCAATTAATTGTTGAAATGATTAAAATTTTGAATTTTAGAGAGAATGAAAATTCTAGGCCTAAGATCATCGGAAAGTAATAGTGAAAGAACTATTGTGAGAAATCTATTTGATGCATATCAAGCTATTGGTTCAAAATCAGCTACTAAAGATTCTAATGTTACTGGATGTGTTATTAACATCAACCATAATGAGAAAGAAAATTAAAAGATATCCTTTTGATAAACAAAACAAGTAATTCATTAAACATAAGTAGAACAACATTACGTAAAGCATTATCCTAACAATAATTATCTTTGGGAGTTCTTGAGTAGACTACTACGCAAAGACAAGGTTGGATGCACTAAGAACATTAATTGAATTTTTTTGGCATGAAAACACAAGGGTTTCGCCCAACCAAAGAGATGTTGTTAGAAGGCGAATTGGATCTAGAAATCGTGAGCCACATGCCAAACACTATTTGGATAATGACTCAAACAAAATTTTATGAAAGATTCCTTCAAAAGTTTCCTCAAATAAGAATTAATCAAAGATTTTTTGAAATGGAAAAACCATTTTATGTTAAGATTAATTATGTATGCACCACGTGTTATTGTAGGATGCATATTGAATTTTCCATGCACTGTGATATTTTTCATCATTTATGTTGTACTTTGCACTCTAATGATGTTTTGCAAGAATGCAATATACAAGCACCTCCTAAGTCACCAAGAGAATTTATTTCATATGTAAAAGACATCATGGTTGCATTTATAATAAGATGATGTGTTTGAAAGGTTCTTGTGCTATTTGTGGTAGTTTGCAACATTTACCAAGATGTGTACATTTGGAGAGCACACATGAAATTGGTAAGAAACTAGTTTCTTTGTGTAAAGCGGAAAAATTGATTGAACCCTAGTTGCTCTCTCCCCTCTTCCAACTCCAAGGAGAGAGAAGGGAGGTTGCTAGGGTTGATGGTTTTCACTTGGGAGACTTTACATTCAAAAGAGGGGTTGAAACCCACAAGATCCAATCCCACACAATGCAAGATTGGATGCTAAATGCGTTTCAAGGGTTAAGACAGCAAGGCTACCCTCTTTTGTAAAGAATGTGCATAGAATGATTAAGCTAGGAATGCATAGAAAGTGAGAAAGATTCGCTTATAGACTGAGATAGGGATATAGGATGAAGCTGCGGACCTAGAATTAGCAGTAAAATGTCGATACGGTGCTGTCCTACAAATTTGAGCAAAAGTTGACGGGACGATGGTGCCCGACGTGCACACGGTCCTCCGAAAAATCCGCGAAACGAAGGGGGATCTGTTCGTCTCTGCACAAGGATTCTAGATCTTCAATTTCAGCCGCGTACCTGCAACCTACACACAGAAAAGCGAAGACGATTGGGGGGTTAGGGATTAGGGGTTTGCCTTTAGGTCAAACCCCGGTTTTGGAATTAACCAAGAAATGAGAAATTGTTGTAAATGTAAATGTATGTAATGCAAAACAAGTACTAATACCTTGTTCTAAGGATGTTTGTATCCTTATGTGTGAAGGTATAGATGTTGTTGTTTGTTGCATGTTGTATGTTGTATGTTGTAGTAAGTGATCTCCTCTTCAATGGTTGAATCCTTGTCTTGAATGCAACACTTAGCCTTGAATGGAGACTTAGAAGGAATGCTTGAATGCTTGAATGCTTGAATGCTTGAATGTTTGAGTATAGTTTCCATGCCTTGTACACATATGTCCTTCTTACCCAAATGGGAGAGGAAAATGTAGTTTATATACTTGTCAATTAGGGCTGATAGACTGATTTTCCCGACCTTAGGCCGACCAAGAAACAATAATTTCCAATTTGCAAACAAAAAGACCCGAGACCCCATAGGAGACCGGGCCCAAAATAGGGCCAGGGACCAGGGCGCTGGGCGCCATGGTCCTGGGGGACCAGGGCGCTGGGCGCTCTGGTCCCACCTCTCAGGACAACAGGGTGCAAAAGAGGTTCAGGCCAGGGTGCTTGAAAAATGCAGTTTTTAGTGTCGTAAGTAGGTTTCGGGGTCTCCATTCAGGTTGCGTGTTGCGTCACCATCATGAAGACCGAAATGCAGTCGAAATTGCAAGTGTCGCAATTTTAGGATGCTACATTTAGCCCCCACTTTAGCAGGAGTATAGGCGTACGCTCATACTTCCGGTAAAGTACAAGGAAACAACATTGAAAGACTTTCACCACGTCAAGGAGGCAAGACACACCAAGCCCCCAGTGGACTAAGGATCTTACAACTTCGATTGACAAAGTAAAAGGGAAGATCACGAGGGAGAACCATGACTGTCAGTAGTAAGGTTCCCTCACTATGAGTCATGCAAAAGAAATACCAAAAATTTTCAAGGCAAAGCTACGTTCACCAAGAAATTTTCAAGTATCTTGAAAGGATAGATAGGGTGTATGCCCCCCTACGTTAAAGCGATCGCACACGCCTCAACAAGGGTGATTGTTTTAACGTAGTGATACACATAAGAAATGAGAAAGGAAAGGAGCACGTTATCACAAAGATTTAGCCCCCAAGTGTGAGATAAACCCAAGGATAATAGACACAAAACACAAAGTACAAGGTGACTTCGCTTTCCTCGGGGTCAGTATGCTGTATGATAGTTCATGTATATATATATCATATGTATGTATGCATAATTTTTCTTCATTCCCCAATCAAGGAAGGTCACCTAGAAGAAGGGAACACATGTATCTTTTGAGTCAACATGAGAGAGACCAAAAGAGATCTCAATGCTTTGCATTGTCCTCAAGTAGACAACACTAAGGACAACAAATAGAAGAATGAGAATAACACATAGAAGAAGTTACAAAAGAGAGGAGGAGAGAATCTGCTATGCTAATGAAACTAGTCTAGCACGTCATCTACCCCCCGATCTTGCTAATCAATGTTTCGGGAAGGCAGGGAACACGCTAGAGGAGGAACATCCAACACAGCAGATGGAGCTATCACAAGATCCAAACAAGGGCTATGTTCATGTTCCGAGCCACGTTGTTCTTGTCTAGGAGATAGGATAAGTGCTTTAGAAAATTCGTTAGATAAATGGTTATCAATATCAACAAGTTCATATTCACTATCAGAAGCAAGAGGAGTAACATTTTCATCATGAATAAAATTTTCATCTATATCATCATCAAGATTTATAAAAATAGGATCTTTAACTCGCACAGGATCAAGACCATCATGCATCTTATGTTTAGGAGATTTAGGCTCAATTTCTGGCTGAGGAGAAAATGGAATAATGCTTGTTGAAGGTGTTTTTGGAGATTGTAAAGTTTGAGAAGCAGCTGCTTGAGCTCTAAGACGACTCTTTCATCGGCGTTCACATGCAGAATGATTTCGTCTAGTCTTAGTAGGAAGTGGAGAAGATTGAGGAGGAGGAATGTTCTCATCCTTATCACTTGGGTGTTTAGGTTGTGGTCTCTTAGGCTGGATAATAGGAGAAGAAGAAGGTCTCTTCTCTCTATAAAAGGCAGAAGGAGGAACTGCTCCATATAAAGGAGGAATTTTTGGTTTAGGAAGAAGACCAAGTCCATCATGACGAGGAGGTATAGGTCTACTTTTAGAAGATTTATTAGGCATAGACATAGTCACATCCATGGGGATGGGTTGGGAATCTTCTTGAGGAAAGAGATTAGATTTATCTTTCAAAGGAAGAATTTCCTTCTCAAGAATGATAGGAATATCAAGTTTGGGTGTTCTAGGTTCACTTAGAGATAAGCTCATATCTGTTTTCAACTTTTGATAAGATTTGAAAAGATGATCACTTCGCGGAGGAAGAGATTGGAATTGTTTAGGCCAAAAATAATCAATAGGAATGCTAGAAGTTCTTTCAGCTGGTTTAAAGAGACTATGATTGACGGTAACAACTTCACCATTATGGGGAAATTTTAAACACTTATGAATAGGAGAAACAATAGCTTTCATGGAAGATAGCCAAGGATAGCCAAGCTTCACATGAAATTGTTTGGACGAAGGAATAATAGAAAAGTTCACATCAAGAGATTTGTTACGGACTTCAATAGGTAATGTAATAGAACCAATTGCAGGAGAAGAAAATGCATCAAATAATTTCACAATCACATCTGTTTTGTCATAGATCACTTGATTCAATTGCAAAGTAAAAAGAAATTCCTCAGTAATAACATTAACCATGCACGAAGGATCAATAAGCACTCCACGACAAGGTGTATTCTTGACTTTTGCAACTATGTATAAAGGACCATCAGGTGCCCTAATGGTTTCACTAGAATCAAATGTGATGGAAGGTTCTTTAGGGTTTTCTTGCTGCTCTACAAAGTTAATCACATTCGGAGTCATAGACACAAGACCATCAGATGAGAGAGAGGAATCATTAGCCTCAATCACATTAGAGGTATGAGAAGGTAATGGATCAGTAAAAATCTGAAGATTTTGGTTAGGAGGAGCTACAGATGTGTTGCCTTTATCATTCACTCCAGAAACAGAGATAGTATTATTATCAATCAAATCTTGAATTTTACCCTTTAAAGAAAAACATTTTTCAGTATCATGCCCAGGTTGATGATGAAAGTGACAAAAAGATTTGTTATCAAAATAAGGTGAAGTAATCTTTGCAGGATCAATTTGCCTTATACGAGGAAGAGTAAGCACATTTTGTTCCAATAACTTATTCATAATACTATGCAATGATTCATTCAAAGGAGTATACTTTCTTTCTTTCTTGAAGAATTTAGAAATAGGAGGCACACCTGATGCTGCATTCACATTGTTGTTGATGATGTTTTCATTGAATTTGATGGAATCTCTGTTCGGTTTAAACTTCCCAAATGGTTGTTGACTGCTATCACCCTTATCACTCAGAGCCATAGGATGTGATTGTTCCATTTGACTCACAGTCAGTTGATAATTGTGAAGAGTTGCGCACAACTGTTGGAAAGAAGTAAACTCAGAAAACAGAAGTTTGTCTTGAATATCTTTTTGTAAATTAGAAATAAAGATTCTTTGAATATCATTGTCAGGCACTGGAAAAGAAATTTGAGCATACAAATGCTTATATCTACCAATGAAATCAGTCACTTTTTCTTTAACACCTTGTTTACAATGCATTAAATCAATCAAAGTAACTTTAGGACTTATATTGTTTTGAAATTGTTGAATGAAAGCATTTGCAAGTTATTCAAAAGAAGTAATAGAATAAGAAGGCAACGAGCAATACCATTGTAGGGCTTTGTCTCTTAATGTTCTAGTAAACAGTTTCGCAAGCAACCTTTGGTCATAAGCAAAATCAGTACATATTGTTTGAAAAGTCTTAACATGTGTTAGAGGATCACCTTTACCATTATAAAGTTCCAAATGCGGGATTTCAACATGTTTAGGAGGGATAGCTCGAACAATGTCAAGAGAAAGTGGGCTCGCAACATCAAATGTGGGCACACTAAACTTAGATTGATTCATAGAGGCAATTTGTTGCTGTAAAGAAGAGACAGTTTGTGCAAGATTGTTAATGGTCGCTTCAGTCGAAGAGTTCATATTAGATGTGTTAGATTGAGATGGAGGTGTTATGTTATTGAAAGAAGGTAGAGAGTAAGGTGGTGGGACTCTATGATAATTAGTCATAGGAGATGATTGGACAGGAGGAACACTACAAGGAGGAATAGAATGGTTAAATGAATTGCCCCCTTGCGTCATGTTCATTTGTGGAGATGTAATAGGAACACTCATTGAAGGAATGAATGAAGAAGTTGGATTAAATGAAGGAAGAGGGTTAATTGAAGATGAAGGATTGCCCCCATGACTGGTGATCATAGGAGGAATGTCTTGTATAGAAGTAGCCATTATGTTTGATGTAAAGGTAGGTATGCTAGCAATAGGAGTTGTCAAAGGAATAGAATGATTGACTTGAGTGGGAGGTTGTGTATAACCTAAAGTTTCGGCACAACTCTTCATAGGCATCACATTCGAATCCACAATGTGTGCAATACCACGCAAAATATCAATTCCATTCTTATCACTTTGAAGCATATGTTTTAGACCCTCAATTAAAGGAAGAGCTTGACTATCGGGGTATTCTTGAGACATCCATTGTCGAAAATCGTCAAATTGATTATCCAATTTCGAAAGTTGTTCTACAGAAACCTCATGGAGAGCTTCTTCATCATTAGGAGGATTAGAGGAATTACCCATGTCCTCGTTAAAAAGGCTATTCAAATTAGGTTCCATCTCCTCAGTAATTAAACCTCGGAAAGACTTAATTCTACGGCTTCGTCTAACAGGAATAGTGTAAGTAGGGCTTATTGTTGTAAAACTCATGCACTAGAGAGGGAGATAAAATTTTGAATTTTAGAGGTAGCAATTTTCAGTAAAATCAGCCAATCTTCTAGATTTAGGCTGTTAAATGCAATCACGACAGTCTCTCGAAATTTCGAAAAAAATGTCCAGGACCGTGGCGCTCGGAGTGCACACGGTCCTTGCAACTTTTTTTGAAATTTGCAGGGATGAAAGTTATGATGATTTTAGAGCTAATCTGAAAAAATTGAGTGATTTTACGATCTGTAGATAGGCCAAATTAAAGTTGCAATCTCAAAATTGAATCCTACCAAGATTGTCGAAAAATGCAAAATTTGAATTTTGAAAAAGAGAGGGAAACTGAAATTTTGAATTTTATGATTTTAGAGGGAATGTCAAGAGCAATGCAAATTTTGAAATTTAAAAGTTGACTCAATTTCACGCAAAATTCAATTTTGAAAGCGGAAATCAAAGTTGTTGTAATTAAGCACTTAATTTCAAAAGTCACAAATTGCAAGGATTTGAGTAGAGCACTGAAATTTCGAATGAATGCAAACACACTTTTCAGATTTATGACAGTAGGAACACAATTTTGACACAAAATTTCAATTTCAATGATTTTTGAATGATTAGGAGCCTTAAACCAAGCAATCACAAGACCAACTTTGACTATAATTTTGAAAGTGTTATAATTGATAAAATCAGCCAAAATTCTGGATTTTAGCAGGAAAATACAGTAAGATCTTGCTCCCGAAATTTTGGAAAAAATGTCGGGGATGATGGCGCTCGGAGTGCACATGGTCCTCACAACTTTTTCCAAATTTTCAAGGATGAAAGATATTGTGATTTTATTGCAGAATCCAAAGTTACAGCTGATTTGGAGATGTTTTGATCAGTGAAATTGTCGGACAAAGGTTGAATCAAGAGGGTTTCAAAAATTAGGGTTTTGACACTTAACCACTTAATTTTCAAAATTAAAGCACAAATATGAATTGATAATTTGTAATAGAAGGGCAGATCTGAAGCAAGCATTAACAATTAAATATTTCACAAGTTCAATTACTAAAAAGAAATTTTAGGGTTTTTATGCAATTAACCTCTAAAATTTTGCAAAAGATCAAACATGGAAATGTAATAAAGGTAGCCAATTTTCAAATCTAACCATGAATAATTAGAAAGGATGTTCACGTCGGGTTCACCAAAATGTAAAGCGGAAAAATCGATCGAACCCTAGTTGCTCTCCCCTCTTCCAACTCCAAGGAGAGAGAAGGGAGGTTGCTAGGGTTGATGGTTTTCACTTGGGAGACTTTACATTCAAAAGAGGGGTTGAAACCCACAAGATCCAATCCCACACAATGCAAGATTGGATGCTAAATACGTTTCAAGGGTTAAGACAGCAAGGCTACCCTCTTTTGTAAAGAATGTGCATAGAATGATTAAGCTAGGAATGCATAGAAAGTGAGAAAGATTCACTTATAGACTGAGATAGGGATATAGGATGAAGCTGCGGACCTGGAATTAGCAGTAAAATGTAGATACGGCGCTGTCCTGCAAATTTGAGCAAAAGTTGATGGGATGATGGCGCCCGACGTGCACACGGTCCTCCGAAAAATCCGCGAAACGAAGGGGGATCTGTTCGTCTCTGCACAAGGATTCCATATCTTCAATTTCAGCCGCGTACCTGCAACCTACACACAGAAAAGCGAAGATGATTGGGGGGTTAGGGATTAGGGGTTTGCCTTTAGGTCAAACCCCGATTTTGGAATTAACCAAGAAATGAGAAATTGTTGTAAATGTAAATGTATGTAATGCAAAACAAGTACTAATACCTTGTTGTAAGGATGTTTGTATCCTTATGTGCGAAGGTATAGATGTTGTTGTTTGTTGTATGTTGTATGTTGTATGTTGTATGTTGTATGTTGTATGTTGTAGTAAGTGATCTCCTCTTCAATGGTTGAATCCTTGTCTTGAATGCAACACTTAGCCTTGAATGGAGACTTAGAAGGAATGCTTGAATGCTTGAATGCTTGAATGTTTGAGTATAGTTTCCACGCCTTGTACACATATGTCCTTCTTACCCAAATGGGAGAGGAAAATGTAGTTTATATACTTGTCAATTAGGGCTGATAGACTGATTTTCCCGACCTTAGGCCGACCAAGAAATAATAATTTCCAATTTGCAAACAAAAAGACCCGAGACCCCATAGGAGATCGGGCCCAAAATAGGGCCAGGGACTAGGGTGCTAGGCGCTCTGGTCCCACCTCCCGGGACAGCAGGGTGCAAAGGAGGTTCAGGCCAGGGTGCTTGAAAAATGCAGTTTTTAGTGTCGTAAGTAGGTTTTGGGGTCTCCATTCAGGTTGCGTGTTGCGTCGCCATCGTGAAGACCGAAATGCAGTCGAAATTGCAAGTGTCGCAATTTTACAACGCTACACTTTGGAAAAATACAAGACAATCACATATGGGGTTAAAGATGGAAAATAATTGAAGAGATGTGAGTAAGAGAAAAATGATATATGTGTAGCTAAATTTATGAAAATGTTCCAAGAGAAACTACTTTATGAGCACATAATACATACACATAGAGTTTAGTGGTTATATGAGCAATTCATGTTATGTAAGGACATATTTCCTCTTGGTACCATTGTCTCTATCATTGATTTTGCTGAAAATTATACACTACAACCTCAAAATGAAGTAAAATCTATGTATTACCATTCTACAAAAGTTTCTATTTTTGTACACATAGCATTCATGCATGCAGATGATAGCACACAGGAGGATATAAATATTGTAAGAGAGTATCACTTCTACATAAGTGATTATCGTACTCTTTCGTCAGAGTTTGTGCAAGGATGTTTTAAAGTTTTCTATGATTATTTAAGGGAAAGAAACATACGATATAACCTACACATAATATGGTCAGATAATTGCACCTCACAATTCAAGAATGCAAGGATGTTTTATTGGTTGACAAGGATGCATATGAAAAGCGATGTACAACATTTTTGGAATTTCACTGAGGCTGGACATGGAAAGGGGAGCTCCATGGTGCAGGAACATGCGTAAAAAGATCCCTAGCTAGAGAATAATTGAAGTACAAAGGTGGTGTTGAGTTGATAGATGCATCAATAATTGTGCGATGGTGTAACTCTACAGTGGGACCATATAATGCAAATATGTCAATGGTTCATAGATATTTTTAGTTGATTAGTGAATCTAACATTGAAAACTATCAAGATTTTTGTACAGTTGCATGATCGAGTGAAATGCAAGTTTAGTAGTAATTTATACTAGATTGACTGTATGTATTTTTTGTGGGAAGAATGTGAATCACAAGAGTGGGTTGACAAATGGTCTTGTAGACCGTTGGTTCCAATTGATACATATCAAGTTCTCAAAGCACTGCAATTGAACTAGATGGAAGCATTAGTGGATTTCGACCATGTATCTGACCTAGTGGAACCAGGTGATTTTTTTGGTTAATTTTTTTGCAGGAATTTTTTTCTCATTTTATTACATCACACATTATTTTTGGTATTAATTATCATTCTATAAAATGTAGGTCATGTGTATGCAATTTTTGTAGAAGAGAACAATGAAGAAAGAACAAATTACATTTTTTGTCATTGTAATGAGCCTAAAAGAAAATTGACAAGCACAATCCATGACCACATCCCCAAACTATATTGTAGCTTACATGAAACAACCTATACATATAGAGATAATGTCGATAATTTAATTGAATCAAGATTTGACCTTCAAAGCATCTTGAAAGCATCATCATTGTTAGCAATATTGCATCATAGGATGCATAAAATAATTGGTTATAGTTTGTTAAACTAGGTTATTATAATAGTGGTAGGTATTGAGTTGTTAAAAATAATTCAATATCTATAGGAAAGTTGTTTGGGGAGTTACCTATAAAATAGGATATACGAATCTTATATATATGGATGTAATTCATATTATGAGTGTAAAATAGAAACAATATTATTTAATGCATAATTTTTTTTTGTAACTTCTATACCTCTGTGGATATTTCTTATATGGTATCAAAGCATTAAAATTTTCTTGTGCTTGAATGTTGAACTACAAAGGTTGTTCCTGCAATGAACAAAATCATGATAAAATTGGTTGCTCAATATGAGGATGTTTGCAGAGATCTTTTGTTGATATTGATGTTGTGGGAGGAATTGGATCCAATGGATTTTAGATTCATATCTGAATTAAATATTACAATGGAGGGTTGTTAATAGTTCATCAAAGAAGTTTGGCTTGGGCTTGGGCACTAGGACAAAGGACTAAATCTAACTAAGCCTTTTCATTTTATTATATATCTTTCTTTCTATTGTGAATCTGCTTGGTTTTTCTTCTACAAAAGGAGTAAGTATTTTGGAAGCATAGAAGTTTAATGGATTCACCATTCTCTCAAGTGCAAAAAATTAATTGTTAGGAACAAATTCAAAAAAGGTAAGATTCATTGAGGAAAGGAGAAGATAGCAACTTATTTTCTATTATTTTGTGAGGAGAGTATCATGCCATCCCCTTCGGCTTTCTTAGTAGTAAATAGATGACATGATCTTCGGGAAAAATATTTCAAACTCTGAGGTTGGTTTATCTTTTTCTTCTTTTCTACTATAGCCTCTATATTCCACAAATGGTAAGGGATATGTTCTATGGTTGTTGGTCATGTGATTTGCTTTTTTAATATTCTTTTAAGTCACAGTGTGTTTCTAGATTGATAACATCAATCCATTCTTGCACTTGAGAATGCAAGCAGTTCCATTGCGTGTGATGAGATATAGTTGTTTTTAACCAGTGTTGAATGATAGGACACCAAGGCACTTTTTTGTGAAATGTTCCATTGAGGGATCCATTGATTTTATCTAATGAAATGATGAAATGGGAGAAAATAATTTCATGTATCGTAAGTTATGCATAATAACCTCATCTTTTGCATGTCCCTATAGTCACATATGCCAAAACTATTAATGAAAGAATGCCAACAAAAATGCAAAGAAAAACATAATTTAGAAGCCAAACACAAAACTCATAACACAAGTTTTAACGTGGTTCACCATGATAGGCTACATCCACTTTGAAGTAGGGGAAAACTATTATTATTCTCAATTTATCAATCATACATCAACTGCAACTTATTACTCTAGAATATATCTACAATCAACAATACAATCCTCGTATATAGAGAAGCAATCAAGAGGATGTGAAGAGACAAGACAATTGGAGGGAAAGGAAGTCTGTTGGGCTTCATATACCCAACAATCTCCCACTTGAAGTCCAACGGCGCTGGAGTAAACTAGAGATTCCCCAACTTTGATCTTATTGTTATCTTTTGACAAGGCCAAGAGAAGTCTAACCGAATCAAAAATTCCCTTTGGGAACTACCTTAGTCAACGCATCAGCTGGATTGACATTTGTGTCTATCTTTACAACCTACAATTTCCCTTCTTCAACCATACTGTGAATGAAGTGATGTTGCAACCAATATGTTTAGTGCGACGATGAAACACATGATTCTTAGCCATTTGAATGGCACTATTGTAATCACAAAACAAAGTAAACTCATTCTGTGGGCATCATAAATCAATCAACAATTATTGCAACCAAATAAAATCCTTTGCTCCTTCAGATAGAGACATGTACTCGACCTTGACTATGGAAAGAGCTACTGATTTTTGTAACCTTGAAACCCAACTAATGGCGGATCCAATAAATGTGAAAACATAAGTTGAAGTAGACCTTCTCTTGTCTAAGTCCTTGGCCAAATCAAAATCAACAAAACCTTGAAGATGTACATGATTCTTACCAAAACACAAAGCATAATCTGATGTACCTTTTAAATATCTCAAAATCCATTTGATAGCCTCCCAATGAGGTTTTCCAGGATTATTCATGAGCCTACTCACAACTCCCACTGCATGAGCAATATCCGGACGAGTGCAAACCATGGCATACATGATGCTACCAACCGCTGGATAATATGGAATGCCCTTCATAAATTCTTGATCTTTTGGTGTCTTGGGACACATCCGAAGATAAGCGAAAATGATTAGCAAGTGGTGTGATAACAACCTTCACTCTAGCTATGCCAAATTTGTCCACAACTTTGTCAATGCATTTCTTTTGAGACAATCAAATCTCCTTCTTTTTCCTATCCTTAATAATATTCATTCCAAGAATTTTCTTCGCTGCTCCTAAATCCTGCATTACAAATTTGGTAGCTAACTTCTTCTTTAGCTCACTAATAATTCTTAGCTAGTGTCAAATACCAACATGTCATCAACATAGAGAAAGAGTATAAAAAACTCACCATTAGGAAGTCGTTTGTAATAAACACATGGATCAAATTCACACCATACAAAGTTATGCTCTGTCATGAATCAATCAAATTTGATATACCATTATCTTGGGGCTAACTTGAGATCGTACAAGCTTCTCTTCAATCTGTAATAGAGATGTTCCTACCCTTGTTTAACAAATCCCTTGGGTTTTTCCATGTATAATTCTTTGTCTATATCTCCATGAAGAAATGCATCCTTAACATCAAGTTGTTCCAACTCAAGGTCCCATGTAGCTATGAGACCCAAGACTGTGCGAATCATTGTCATTTTCACAACAAGTGAAAAAATCTCATCAAAGTCTATGCCTTTGTATTGGGCATACCCTTTCACTACAATCTTGGCTCGATAACATTTCTTGAATCCATCTTCCTTCAATTTATACACTCATTTTTTCTTCAAGGCTTTTCGATTCGGTAGAAGAGGTACCAAATCCCATGTTTGGTTTGTCAATAATGACTCCATCTCTTCATGCATTTCTCCCTGCCATTGATGAGAATGAACATATTTGGTAGCAACTCTAAAGTTGGTTGGCTCAATTTGATCAGAGATCAACAGCTCTGGATTTGCCTCTTCACAAAATAATAACTCATAATTGGAGAACTTTGCAGGAGGTCGCCTCTGCCTAGTAGACCTTCTCAATGGATTGTCTGATTGAGAATCATAGCCCTGCAACTTGATGTCTTGTTGAGAATGGGAGTCCATTAATGATTATTCTGTATTCTCAGCAAAATTACCCCTGAACATGGAATCATTACTGTTGGAATCAGGGATCACTAAGAGGGGGTGAATTAGTGATCTACCGGTTAGCATATTTTCAAACTTAACTTTAACCATCAAAAGAAAATACTTGAAACTGAAATGAAACATAAAACAAACAACCACCAGATCATAACACCGATATTTTTACATGGAAACCCAAATGGGAAAAAACCACGATGGGATTTGAACCCACAATATTATTCCACAATGGTCGGTAGAAAAACAATATTATGATATGGGAATGCACAGGCATTCAGGCACACTACCTAGAGCTCACTACTCAATTGAAATCAACCTGGAAGGCTACAAGCCTCAGGGAAGTCTCTCTAACTTAAAAATTAGTTACAGTGATGAATTACAATGACTGAACTTTGAAATAGCATCTACAATGCATGGATGAGTTTTGGTTGAGTGCTAAATATACTGACTGGATCACCTTCTATGTTCTATCATGTTCTCTATCTTAGTCAGCTACCGGATCAAGAATGCACATGTCAAATTGCACCAAAATGGATTCTCAATCACCTCTCACTTGCATATAATCACATCATCCACACCAAACTTATATACCGAAAATCACAAAATAGATCATACATCATGTCGACCTACAAGTGTAATGTGTAGTCACATGTCGGCTTGACCAGATCACCAAAAATAAATGTGGATCTACAAAACAATAATACTAAGTCAGCCCAAACATCCCAAACATGATTCAATACACTACAATAACTGGAAAGCTTCTAAACCCAAAAATGCTTTGTTCTTCCTGAAATACGGGTTAATCAACTACCGGTTAACATCCACTTTCATATACGAAGAATTATGATAATGGAATCAAATCTCCATGAAGAGTTGCCATCAATGACAACCCTAAACCAATAATCAGCCTTTAGAAACCACCAGATGAGTGTCAATTACCAACAATATCCCCCTTTGGCATTGATGGCAACACTCATGAAAAATGGCTAAGTGTTGAGCACTGTACACCGGTTCAAAAGAATCAAAAGAATTTCTAAGGCTCCCCCTTAGAAAAATAATTCCACTCTTCAATTCATTGTTCACCTTGTCTATCCCCCTTTGACAACAATGCCAAAGATGGAGTGTTGTCCAAAATTTTTATATAGAGATATTCACCAAAAACTTTACAAATACTTGAAGATGTCAGCATAAGTAGTCTTCAAAAATCCTAGGTGAGTATCCCACCCACTCTTCAAGTTGTCCAAAACTATGATGAATGCACTAAATATAGTGGGATGAATCTCTAATTCCTTTAGATCAGATGGCACATACTGGGTCATTTCCTTCATACAATCTACCTTATTACTCAACATGGTGTCCAACCGGGGGTCAATTAGGTTCTGGAGTTCACCAACTTTTCTCAAAATTGTGTCCTTGTCCGCTTGGAGGCTTGAGATCTAATCATTTAGAGCTATAATCTTCCCTTCAACACTTCTAGTTAAAGTTACATTAGGATCAAAGGACTGTGAAATACTAGCAAGCTTGCCCTGGCAAATACCTATTTGCTTGTCTATATCTATAGTGAATTTAGGCAAGATTTGTACAATTTACCGTCTTTTGACAATGTATCAGAAATAATCTGCAACCTCTCATTTAGTCTCACTCTATCATCCTCAATCATCTTTCGAAAAGTATATATCCTAACATCCTTAAATTTATTCAAAACTTTATGAGTAGCAAACATCTCTAAAGAATCAAAACTCGTATTTACACTGTTAATTAATTGCAATAATTTACCAGAGGGGATATTATTAGAATCTAGTTGTACATTTGGAGCCACCTTCTGCAAAACGTCTACCGACAATAAAATTAGCTTCATGCATATTCAGGTACACTACCTAGAGCTCACTACTCAATTACAATAACCCGGAAGGCTACAAATCTCAGGGAAGTCTCACTGACTTACAAATTAGTTACAGTGATGAATTTGTTAGGCCCAATATGGAAAGCTGATGTACTGAGAGGGGAGGGGTGAATCAGTACTCCAAAACTTTTCTTTGATAATAACCTTACTGTTATGCATAAACAGAATAGTGCAGTAACATAAAATAAAACTAAAATCAACAGATAACAATCATACATGATTCACTCCATAACACATATATTTTGGTCACGCAGAAACTCTTGGTTAGAGAGAAAAACTGCGGTGGGGATGGCACCCACAACTTCACTACTGCAATAATAAAGAATGCTTGGCTAGAGCTACATTTATCTATTTCTGATAGCTTACCCTGTTAGGAGTATCAAAATCAGTTAGATCTACCTTACTAAAGGATTTTACAACACTATATAAGTGTAGCACCTAGTTAAAGGATTTACAATCTATAGACTTGGTTAAAGTCTTTTACCCTGTTAAAGGTTTCTCTTACAACTTCAAAATATTACAATAAAATCATTACAAATATCTGCAACTTTACATCTGAAATGCTAAAGCAGATTCTATGTGCTCTGAATAAGATTACCTAGCTTGTAGCATACCTCGGTAACCCATAATGAAACTCGGTAAACCCTTCTGTTTACTCTGTTCTTCGACTGTTCACTGATAACCTTTTCAGTGACCTCTCTGTGTCTCTGTAACAGTCTTCCTTCATGCATACACACACACATTCCCTTTTTTTCTAACTCTAAAATCATGTTGTATAAATAGATCTCTTACAACAGTGATTTAATTCATTGCTTCGATCTTACAAAAAGATTCTTCAAATGAATGACTAAACAAAATATCTCATTGGTTAGATTGACCTTGTAATCATACACAATCTCCTAATGCAATTTCCAATGCAAAAACGGTTAGATGTGCTTCGATCTTGTAACACGTTTTCATGTGCATGTCCAAGTTCAATGTATCTGGTAAAATATTTCACTCGGTGAATATCAACTCGGTGAGTTAACTTTACCAATCGGTAGCCATGAAACTTTACTCGGTAAACAGCTCGGTGAATACTGCGCTCTGTGACTGCTTTCTTCTATAATCGACTAGACTATTCATACCGACTTCTCTGTGTGTACCGACTGCATGATTCAGTAATACTAACCGACTAGAATATATAGTATGACTTTGGATATGAAACTAATGGCAATTTGATAAGTAGTAATAGAATTACAATGAATGAACTCTGAAATAGTATCTACAATGCATGGATGAGTTTCGGTTGAATGCTAAATATATTGACTGGATCACCTTCTCTATTATGCCCCATTCTGCCATGTTCTCTGTCTCAGTTAGCTACCAGATAAGAATGCGCACATGAAACTGCGCCAAAACGGATTCTTGATCACCTCTCGCTCGCATATAATCACATCATCCACACCAAACTTATATACCGGCAATCACAAAATAGATCATACATCATGTTGGCCTGCAAGTGTAATGTGTAGTCACATGTCGGCTTGACCGGATCACCAAAACAATAATAAAATGATGTGTCTAAGTCGGCCCAAACATCCCAAAGACGATTCAATACATCATAATCACCGGAAAGCTTCTGGACCCAAAAATGCTATGTTCTTCCTGAAATACCGGCTAATCAGCTACAAGTTAACACTCGCTTCTGGATACGAAGAATTATGATCACCAGAGCAAATCTCCATGAAGAGTTGCCATTAATGACACCCCTAAACCAATAATCAGACATAAAAAACAACCAGAAACCACCGGATGAGTGTCAATTGCCAACAATTACCACATACAACCTGTGAGACAAATCGTGTAGAGTCAAAAAATTTTGGTAGGAAATCACTGCAGCTTGGAGGTCGAATTCCATCTGCAAATGGTGAGAAAAAGTCATGGGCTGGGTGGGAATACACAAGAGAACGAGAACCTGCCCCATGTGATTCCTCAAAACAAGGAGGGTGCTCTGTTCGTGGCCCCTCAAGAGAGCATAAAGCCTCAGCACGGGATTCCACAGAATGACGTGAAGTCTCAGCGCGAGATTCATCACGGGAAGAATCAATATTATGTTGTGGGTCACTTTTTGATGGTGAAGTAACTTTTGAATGTTGCGCTTGAACAAACGTCAAAAACTCAAGTTTGAGCTTAATCTACAACATCGAACGACCCTACAGAGTGGAAAGGTTCTGATATGAGTCGTTGATTATCAACACCAAGTCATGTAGGATTTGTACCACGTGGAGAACGAGGAGGCTCTGTGAAAAGCCGATGGTGTGGGGGATCTGTAGAAAGAAGTCATGAACCCTCTATGAGAGACCCAATGCTAACTTGTGAAACCTCAAAGATATGTCTAGCGCTATCAAAACTGATTATATTATGGCTGCCGCCTGATGACAAAGGACTGCTCTAAACTGAAGATGGGGACATAATAGAAATAACAGAAGAAGCTCCCACTTGATTTGGCATTCGCTACAGAGTACCTATATTTTGAACCGGTGAGCAAACATTTTAATAAGTGACAGAGGAACATACTCTGCAATAGGATTATTCTGAATTTGCAGCGCTGGAAAAAACTTTTCATTGAAAATAACATCCATACTGTGATTAATTTTCTTATTGACCGAATCCCACAACTGGAAACCAAATTGTTCTTCACCATACCCAACAAATATGCATTTCTGTGATTTGGGATCCAACTTATTCCTCTTCTCTTTGGGAACATGCGAGAAGGCCTCACATCCAAAACCCGAAGATGTGAGTAGGAAATTCGCTTACCCTAACATTCCTCTTCCGGAATACCAAAATCTAACCAATATGAAGGGCTCTGGTTGATCAAATAAATGGTTGTGTTACAAGCCTCTGCCCAAAATTCTTTACCTAGACCTGCATTTGATAGCATACATTGATCCCTTTCAAGTATTGTCCTATTCATCCTCTCTATTGCACCATTTTCTTGAGGAGTGAAAGGAACAATATTAATCCTTCTAATATCGTTATCAGTACAAAAGGTATCAAATTCTTGTCAACAAAATTCTCCACCATTATCCATTTGTAAACACTTAATCTTATGTCCAATCTCATTCTCAAGTAAGGCTTTAAAAACTTTAAATTTAAAGAATACCTCATATTTCTTGGAGAACATATAAATCCAAACTTTCCTTATACAATCATCAAGAAAGGTGATGAAATAGTTAGCTCCTCCAATGGAGGTTACCTCAGTAGGCCCAAAGACATCTGAATGTACAAGTTCTAATGGTGTTGTCCTCGTATCATGTCCACCCTTCAAAAAATTGACCCGCTTTTGTTTTCCATAAAGGCAATGTTCACAAAAAAATAAATCCACAAGTTTGAGACTCGGAATTTGATCCCTTGTGAGCATAACATTGAGCCCTTTCTTGCTAATGTACCCAAGCCTTTGATGCCAAAGGCCCACTTTGCTATCTTCAACCACCAATGCAACTCCCTCTTCACCGCGACTCTCAAAAACATAGAGGCTACCCAATTTGTCACCCTTGACAATCAACATGTTTCCCTATGTTACCTTCCAAGTATCCAGAAGGAAATTAACATGAAATCCTTGTACAAAGAGCTGACCAACGGATATCAAATTTCATTTCAATTTTGGGACATGTCGAACATCTTTTAGCAGCCATGTTTTTCCACCTTCGAGCGGTAACAAAACATCACCTTTGTCAGTAATTTCACAAGCTTTGTTGTCACCTAAAAAAACATTTCCAAACTGACCTTCTTGGTAGTTAATGAACACCTACGTGTATGAGGTAGCATGGTAGGATGCACCAAAATCAAGCACCCATGAACTTGAAGTGTTGTCAGTTGCTGAAATAATTAGAACACCATCATCTTTGTCAAAGGCAGTATTAGCTTCGTTGTCTTGCACCTTCTCTTGTGCCTTTTTTGTAATTTCTACAATCCTTTTTTACATGACAAGATTTACCACAAAACCAACAGTCACCATTTCTACCTCTATACTTTGATCTCCTAGTCGATTTGGATCTTCTATGATGATTATTACTGCCTTTATTATGGCTTCTTCATCTATTGTCGATGCTTACTACCGTTAAGGCTTCACCGGATGAGGATTCTTGGTTCTTTCTTCTCATACCTTCACTTAGAATAGTAACTGCTACATCATCAAAAAACAACTTGTTCTTGTCGAATACCAAAGTGCTAACTACTGTTACAACTCCATCCCAGCTACTTGGTAAAGAGCATAACAAGAGAACGGCTTTGTTCTCATCATCTTGTGTCATTCCCACTGAATTTGCTTGGTTGATTAAAGTGTTAAATTCATTGATGTGGTTTGCCATGATGCCTCCTTCCTTCATCTTGAGTTTGTACAACTTCTTCATGATGAACACCTTATTTGCAGTCGATGCCATTGCATACATGGTTGTTAGTTTGTCCCATACTACTTTCGCTGTCATTTCAGTTGTGACATTATTGGATAGCAAAAGAAACATTGTCGCCCTTACCTTTTTGTCAAGGATTTCCCAATCTTCATCCTTCATCGAAGTTGGCTTCTTCGATTTCCCCTCAAGAGCGAGTGAGAGGTCTTGCTTTATTAGAAAAGACTCCATTTGTATTCTCCAGAAAATGAAATTATACCTAGAGAATTTTTGTACCTTCGCTTCTTCCATGATTCCAGAATTTCAACCACCGAAATCCCAATCAGCAATCCAACCTCGCTCTGATACCAATTGTTAATGAAAGAATGTGAACAAAAATGCAAAGAAAAATATAATTCAGAAGACAAACATAAAACTCATAACACAAGTTTTAACGTAGTTCACCATGATAGGCTCCATCCACTTTGAAGAAGGGGAAAACTATTATTATTCTCAGTTTATCAATCATACATCAGTTGCAGCTTATTACTCCAGAATATATCTACAATCAACAATAAAATCCTCGTATATAGACAAGAATCAAGAGGATGTGAAGAGACAAGACAATTGGAGGGAAAGGAAGTCAGTTAGGCTTCATATACCCAACAAAAACAAGAAGTCACTTAGAGTTCTTCACAACCACTGTAGATGTTGTAGATCTTGGTGACCATTATTGCAAATATAGTTTGATAAAATCATGGATTATTTATTGATTTGATTATGCAATTATGGATTTGAGACTATTTTTTAACTTTTAATATATTGGATTATTTTTTGTTGTAAGATCTGATTGACTAATCACAACATTTTTAAGAAGGCACAACTGGTTGATGATCATTAAGGTTCAGTGGTCCAAGAAATAAGAGCAACTACAGTTGGCAAAGGAAAGCTAATTTTTAAATTCATCTTAGTCAGAGATCTTCGATGATATGTAAAGTGTTAACTCCATAGTGGAGATTGCAATAGAATTCTTGATCCAAGAGTGAGTTAAAATAATTGGGTAGTTGTTTAAGTCTCCAATGTTAAGACTTAATCTTGAGATTTTACATTTCCCACTTAGAACTCATTTTTAGTCATTTTCTATTTTTATTTGGGGTCAAGTCAAACTTGGAGACAATTTGAAACAATCTTGTCTAGTATCTAAGGTCAAATGAAGTCATTTAGTGTTTATAGAGATATTGTCTATTAGGTCATGTCATTTTATAATAGGGTCCATTTTCAAGAGTAATTAATTTTCATGTCAATAAAAGTGTGTCTATCAAAATTTAAAAGTATAAAGAAAATGATTTATTTTTTTTGGACACACTATCACTTGTACGCGACATTCATTTTGTGGGGGGCATTGTAATTCTAAGCCTTTGAGATAATTTTTCTAATTAAGTAGAAAATCTAATGGAGGATGGAGGCACAAGAGACTGGAGGACATTCAACGACCCCTCGTTAGTCACTAACGATGGGGTCGCAAAAATTTATTATTGACAAAATTACTTGTGCCAACATGACTAAGCCAAGATGGGTTCCCAGGTGGTAGTAGCAACCATCTCATATCATTTGTGATCAAAGTGGTAATGATCTATAATGGTGGCTACATACATGACAATGAGGGCTTGGTGTTCAAGCTCTTTATGTTGTGGTTCAATGTGTATGTCCCCAATCACTTTTCTTGGTTGTTTGTGAATAGATGTGTTTGTCCCCATTCATGATATGATGTAAGATATTAGAAGTGTTTATCCCCAATCATGAGATTTGGTGATTATGATTGGATGTGTTTGTCCCCAATCATAATTGTTGTGAACATATGTGTGTGTCCCTATTCATAACCTTGATTTTGGATAGATGTGTTTGTCTCTATCCAAAACTTGATGTAATACCTTGGATAGATGTGTTAGTCCCTATCCTTGGTTCTATAGGTAGATATGTTTGTCCTTATCCCTGGATAAAAGGATAGCAAGCATACTAAGGAAAGTTCCGCTATTGCTTGTCACAAGTAGATGTGCATGTCCCTACTCATATCTTAGGATGAACTATTGAATGTGGTTATCAAGTATTGTTGTTCCACCACCCCATTTGCAGAATGACGCGATATGGGGGGTGTTAGGAATATTGCATCATAGGATGCATATAATAATTTGTTATACTTTGTTAAACTAGGTTATTATACTAGTGGTATGTATTGAATTTTTAAAAACAACTCAATATCTATAGAAAAGTTGTTTGGGGAGTTAGCTATAAAATAGGATATGAGAATACTATATATGTGGATGTAATTCATATTATGAGTGGAAAATAGAAACAATATTATTTGTGCATTATTTTTTTTGTGACTTCTATACGTCTACCAATATTTCTTATAATCACTATAAAGGTTTCGTATATGCAACAAGCAATTAGAAATCAAAAGATCCTCCAAAAGATTTAAATATTAGAGGCATGTATAGTCTCGATTATCCAAGCTCCTACAATCCAAGCACCTAATTTTGGCGAGAAATATTATTTGATGTCTAAAATCAAAGAATTGAAACGTGAACTATGAAAGGAGAGAATATTAAAGAATCAATTCATAATAGAGACAATGATTTCTTTAGTCAGTCATAGGTTATCAAGGATAAATAAATAAAAAATATGATGCATATAAGGAGTACTGTGACCTTGTAGCAAAGTTGAAATTTAATCAAGACATAAATTTTTTTGATCCTGTCAGAGAACAATGGCTCAGTAGGATACAAATTCTGATTGGTATGATCAAGAGGTCAAACCATGATAAGGATAAGCCACCAAAGTTGAGATAAACTTTTGAATAATGTCAAGATCCTTGAGGAAGTGTGTCAACTTCCATGAAGCTAAAGGTGCAGATGGAGAAAAAAATGAAGATAATAGAACAAATTGAGTGCAAGGTGTTGCCTAACATCAAAATTGATTAGGAAAGTTCAAAGTCAATAAATTAATGGAAGCCAAAAGTTAGTTCATTGTTGTCAAGAGCAGTGTCAATTGTATATCAAGACAATGAATTAAAATTTGAAAAGTTGAATAAACTGTTAGATGTACTTTGTGCTTTTGAGGTCATCTGTGACAATTATCAAAAATATTCAAGAGCAGTTCTTAATTTAAAATATCATATATATCTTGATAAGTTGAAGTTGATGTTGGATTACTCATGGCTAGATGATGCTACATTTGCCAAGTGGGATGAGAAATATAGAGAAGATTGACTTTGAAACCACATATACTATTTTGAGCAGTAGCTAGCATTCTCTTTTGAGAAGTGGAATCACAAATTTTATAATTGAATGCAGATTATTTCCTCATTCTGACTTCTTTTCTATTTTGACACTCCACTATTTTTTGACATCATAATTCTTAGGATGATGGTCATTTATGATTTTCAATGTATGAATGACACATGTACAATGGGTTTGAAGCTTGTTCGCTCCCTTGTTTCTATAAAAGGGGAATTAGAGCCATAGTATTATTCTTCTTAGCTATTGAAATTTTTATCTTTAGGATCTCGGAGTAGTGTTGTAGTAAGAGTTGATACTGAAAGAAAGACAAATTATTCAATTATTGTAAAACATATTTTCGTATCATATAATGAAAAGTGGTGTTTAGGACTATTTGGTGTAATTGTCTCCTCATGTGATGTTTGATCCTTTTGGAGCTTTTGAGTATGCATGATTGAACTCCAATTCTGTAATGCAATGGGTATTTTGATTTCTACTCTATTTCAAGGAAATAGTTAAAAATGCTTTGATCAAGGTACGAAGGGTTAAATGTGATGTTAGGAACTTTAAGTAGGGTTGCATCTAATTAGCATTGGTTGGTTTAGTGTAAAGCATTGAATCAATTATCCCTATATTGAAATTTATGTGTAGAAGTTGCAGATGGTGTTATTCTATATTGATTCTATGGCCCTATAAGGCATTGGTCTCAATAATCTCAGGGGTTGGGGTTTTAAGCCATTCTAAATTCAAAAATTCAAACAACATATTATTTCATTTCAGCTTCTTTATTTTCAGTTTGTTAGTATAGGAGGATATTTTATAATACTAATATTAATCAAATCCAAGATAATATAGCCATAAAGAAATACATCTAAAAAACAAGATGGGCAGTACTTCTCAAATGACTCACTATCAAGAGGACCAAGAGTAGGGATGAGACTTATGATCTAGAATAGACCAAGTTAAAACTAATCTCTCCAAGAATATTCTCCTTCATAAGTCCATGTTGAACTCACATCCAGCCTAGGTGTATTCTCCTTAATATTCCTCCTTATAACTCATTAAATACTAATTTTCTCATCACATAATCTCCTAGAAACAAGAGATTTATAGCCTCACCCAAATTTGAAATACATGTATAATTAATCATCTCATGTAAACCAAACTATAGTACAACACCATAGTAACCAAAACCTCATATGAAAATTGGTCACACCACTCATTAATCAAATGTATCCCAAATCATTACCAAATATTTAATTCTAGAATTAATAACTCTCCATGAAATCAGATCTATATCTCAATAGAATATTGTATGTCCTAAATGGACATGTTTTCTCCTAAGTGAAATTAAATCATGCCAACACTCAAGCACATAATCAAGAGTCCATGACTCCACCATGAAATAAAAGCATCCATCCTATAAATAATAAGGATAATTTTTAAAAATAATAAACCATAACTAAAACCTCAACTAAAGACTTGAAGTATCCTCCATGGTACCAAGATGTCAAAATATGTAATGCCTGCCAAGAACCCTAGAGAAATAAGCCAACTAACAAGCTATCTAAACATCATAGAGATAAAAAAAATTAAAACAAGATAAATAAAAAATACATTTAACTAAAAAGATCACATCATCTTAAGTGCACAAACAGAAAACTTTGATACAACATCAAATTATTCTTACAGAAATAACATACATTTAAACTTGTAACTTGATTACATAATACTAAAGCACATTAGAATTAGCCTCTAACATCCAACTTACATCCTCTAAGGTTCTCAACGTCAGTACTTAATGAAGCAACAACTAAAAGATACTTGATATATTTCCTACTTAAACTATTTTCCACAACATAGAAAAGTTACCATTTAAATTATAGAATTCTAATCATGAGATATAACTTATCTAACATTACTAAGCTACTACATTCATTTTATCTCGCCAATATTCAATTGTTCTTAAGTTGTTAAACATTCAATCATGATAGAATCTATCCATTCCTAAAACATAGCCAGCACCAATTTGATATAGAATGAATGTATGAAACACATTGTTACATTACATAATACTTATCCTACATGGAATACATTATAGATATAAGTCAACCATTACAATTAGAATGTCATGATATAATGATCACATGAATGATATACAAGTACAAGTTCGTAGATGAATTTTTATATATAACAAAGATTACATTTGCATCATAAATGCACAGCACTCTAACTAAAGAGAGGAAGTGACATCCATCACGCACACGAACATCCAACAAGGAAAATCCCAATGGAAGAAGGCATCAAACCACCCGACCATGTGGAACCAAAAAGGTCCACCTCCCATGCTCTGGAGAATGACATAAGGCCCCACACACACACCTAGACCTAGGTCAACACCTAAACATCCAAGGGAAAAACAAACATACACAAACAAGAACTGAAACACAACAAGACATAGACTCAACCACCAAAGTTGGTCGTGCTTGCCTCTCGCTGTCGTTTTCTAGCCCCTTGACCCCTTTGAGTCTAATTTTCACCCATGGAACCCTATCACCCTATCCTTATCCCCTTTTATCCTTTCTTTCTTTTTCAAGAGATTGTCTATGATTTTTTTTGAAAAAAATTCATCCATTCTTTCAAGGGGGCATATCACTCGTGTCCTAGGGCAACTCGGTATCAGTTAATCTTATCTTCTTTGAGCCAACATGACAAGCTACATTGTCTCAAAGAGGGGCAAAATGTAGACACCTGAAATTGCCCTAGCCTAATTAAATAAAGATTTTATTTAATTAATTAATTTATCTTAAACCTTCTATTAATTAAGTACATTTTTATTTATTTAATTAATTCACTTATCCTCCTCTAGCCTTTCCACGTTTTAATAAATATTTTTATTTATTTAAATTACCATTTCCCTAATTAAATAAATATTTTATTTATTTAATTTGTTCCACTTCTTCTATTAATTAAATAGATCTTCATGTATTTAATTAATTCATTAGCATTTTCCCTCCATGACACTTGTCATTTATCCTAACTACTCCCTTCATGTTATTATTTTCTCTACCTACCCTTTAATCCTAGCCAACCATTTATCCTTTCACCTCTTAATCCTATCCCTCCATTTTCTAAGGTGTCTTCTATATAAGGGGATTCCTTTATCCTTTCACAACCCCAACTAAAGTGATCAATCAACTTTCATGCAATCAAGCAATGAAGCATCTACACAACTACAATCCATTCTTTGTTGAGATCTTGTACACAATACAAAATCTGAGCACAACCATATTAAACAAGATCAATGGAGATAGGAAACAATGGAGATCAAACCCTACTAAGCATGTGAATGGTATAATATTTCATGTTTTTGATATTTTGCATGTTTTAGGTTCTTCATTGGTGTATGGTGGATTCTTAATTGTAAAACTAGGGTTTTATGTGGTCGGATCTTTGTTGGTTTTACAATTAATCTATTATTCCATTTTCACCGTATACATTACTAAGTCAAATAAGATTAGTCATACCTATAAATTACCTAAACAAATAGGTTTATATGTAATACCCCTCCCTTGATCAGACTCAACTTAACCTATTTTGACTCTAGATGACCCTTGTGGTAGATATATGCTTTAAGGATCGATGATGTTTTTCATGTTGTGTCTATGATGTGATTATATGATGGCATTTATACTCAGTTAGTCGGATATTTAATGAGATGAGTTATATATGTGATGTTAGGATTTAGTCATTATAATTATCAATGTTTAATTATTCTGATATACATTGTGTTTTATCTCTGATGTGCTTGGGTGAAAGGGAAAAATGTTGCACTGCTCTTTATGGGCAAGTTATGTTGCTTCCATTCCCTTTTCACGGTATGCGATTATATGATTTACATGTATATGTTCGATAGGTTGCTTATGTAGTTGCAGGTACCGAGCATCAACTCCACCTGAATCTTCAGGTCTGAGCGTGCTCTATAACCCAATGGTAAAGTCAAAATTGGAGTTATCAATCAAACCTTGTTGTACCATCGTTCCCATGGAATGAGACCTGTGTCAAGTAACCTTGTTGTGTTGGTCATCCGGTCTCGTTAGTTGGTAACCTTGTTAGCCCTCATGTTGTGTTGGTTCGCTGTGTATTGTTTGAGTGTTTAGGTCACGAGTTTATTTAAAATTGATTTCTAGATAGGGGTTAACATATTATTGAATTGTGTACTTGAGAATTTATGTTGATCTAATTAATCAATAAATTAAAAATTGTTGCATCGTCCTATAATTAAATTGTGGAGCAAACGGATTTAAATTAGTTATCTTTTGGGATGGATCGTTTAAATAAAGCATTAAATATTTATCTTGTAATTTAATTTTGCTATTGGTAAAAATCTTGTTATAAATAATTAACAATTATTTTAAAGGGAAATTAGTTATTTGAATTCTAGTGTGCTTTTGGAAATTAATTCAAAAAGGAAAATAACATTTATTTATTTTCATTCAAAATTTCTTGTGTGGGGAGTTACAAAAAAAAATTAATTTAAAGGAAATTAATTGGAGAAAATATTGGCATGCAAATTTATTGTGGGGGTTATAATTTGTAAAGGGGGATTAATATTCATTTGCTTTTTGCAAAAGGGTGGCGTTGGCCGTGAAGTTTTCTGGGTGTGTGTGATTTTTTTTGAAAGGGCTTTTGAAAAGGAATTTGAGAAATCTCTAGTTGGAAAAGAAGAAATTGAAAATCAAAAAAGAGGAATGGGGAAGTTTTTGGTGGAATTTTTTGGATTAGAGCTCTTTGAATTGGTGCTATGCAATTATTGCTTTTGCCTCTGTTTTTCGGATAGCGTAAAAGGTTGGGTTTTGATTCTTTTCTTGCAAGTAGAATTTCCTTTCAATCTGAATAAAAATCTACCTGTTTGTTTACTGTGAAGATATAAATTTGGTTTTTCGGGAATTAATGTTAATTTGTATTATTGGATTGTCTGATAATGGGGTTTTGGGGTTATTGAAAATTATCTATGATCTGGGTTAAATAAAATGTATGTTGGGAAAATTGGAAATAATTTAGGGATTAGATTCTGAATATTAATTCCGGGTTTAAATCTGATATCTAAAAAAAATTCAATTTGTGACCCTGTTTTGTAAATTTTGTTTGATCTTTGCTTAAAGGAATCCAAAAAAATTATCTACTGAGTGATACTCTTCCTCCCTTCAAGAGGCTTGTTCATTTCCTGCATCTAACTTAGCACATCACAACGGTAGTCAGTTGTTATTAAAACACACACACACACACACACACACACACACACAGACATAGGATATAAAAATATATATCTATATACATTATTAATTTTTTAAAAATATTTTAAATAATTGCAAAAACATAAATCGTAGGGTTTTTTTTAACCAGTGGGGGGTGATCTGTGTAGCTCCCCATGGGCCTGCGTATACCATAGACCCTGTGGGCCTACGAAACTCCACCTATGGGGAACCGCAACCATGGGAGTTATGGATTCCCCATGTGTGGGGGGTCATAGCCCCACAGGGCCTACGATGCCTCCACTAGGGGTCGCAACTCGCGGGTCTATGGCTTCCCAATGGGGGGTCATAGGTCTTATGGCTTGTGGCTCCCAATTTTTTTTGTGGGTGCAGAAGAAAATAGGTATGTGCGTGTTTAAAAAAAATAAAATGAAAAAAATAAGTATAAACATAAAATAACATTGAAAAGAAAACAAAATGTTGCATCCCTTTGCAACATCTCTATAAAATGAAGATTTGTAACCCTCCTTGGTCTCCTAGCACACTGGGTCTATACCTACAACAAATTACAAAGTTCTCCTTATATAATCATGCCCACTAAAAGTAGTGCACATAAATTGCCATTTCTCTACTTTAGAAGAGGCAAACTTGTTAGATCTTATTGAAGCCATGGCCTCTCCAAGATTTCTAGGTTGTAAAATGGCTTCCCCATTGGATTGTGGGAAGGGAGGTAAAATGGAAAATATTGGGTTAGAAATTCTCTTCTTTCAACTTAATTTTTTTTAGTTCTTAGGAAGCCCTAGAATCAATCGTTGGAATTGAATCCATCCAATGAATGAGATTCAATGCACAACCCATTAGTGTTGTGTCTGGAAGATTTTAATGGGGAAGTAGATGAATTAATTGTGATTAGCATCATGGTGGGGGACCATGATGCTCCCCCACCATGATGCTAGGCACCCTTAACCTGTGTTTTTTTTTTAACTACTTTGGGGGAGGGGGGGATATTAAAAGAACAATTTACTTGAAACAAGATAAATAAAACTTTAATTCAAGGTTCAGATGGGAAAAGAAAGGAACAATTTATAGTTTTATTTTCCTTTTATTTTATTTATCAATAGATGCTATTATGCTTTTATGCAGTGCAATAGTAAATTGAAATATTGAGTCAAATTAAGATTTATAATCTAGTTTATTGCTTTAGGTGAGTAAAATGAAATGAATTAATAATTGTGAGTAAAAACTCTTGCCTCATCTACTTATTGGGAATTGTGTAACGTTACATGTAACTATTTTTTAATTGAGAAGTATTTCAATATTAAATATCATTACTTAAAAATCAAAATGAAATATATGATAATCACTTTTATTATGAATAATATATGTTTTTTATGATGAATAATATATGTCTGTGTATTTAAGACATCAATATTATAATCATTTAACTCATTAAATAGATCCATTCAGTTTTTGTTTTTTTTTATCGATAACAGGTTTAATATTTATATTGATTGAAAAGAGAAAATTACATGCCTTCAGTTGCTCTGCAACTTTTCCACTATCATAAGACTATATGGGGTCTTGCCCCTACAAAACTCAAAATGAAACCCGAGACATAAAAACAACACCAGCTATGCCAACCACTAAGGTTACATTCCTTACATTAGTGAAAAACCACCAAAAAAACCAACAACCTACTAACAGAAAATTTATCACGAAACCATCCTATCGGAACCAGCCAAGGGCCTCCTCCTTGGAGAAATTAGGGATGGCATGATTGGGTCTGACATCAGACTGCACCATCCCAGCACTGGTCATGGTTCCCGATCATCCTCCTCGCAACTCTCTATGTTCCACGATCTTCACAATCTTCCATGGGATTTGATGTTGCACCATCGGCCGCCCATCCTCACCAATCAAAGCTTATGACTTTACTAGGGTCTGCTTGCTGAGTAGTTTCGCCCACTCCGTCAGACCCATCCTCTGCACAAAGTCTAGCACATCCTGCCACCCTTTCCTTGCATCATCCAACTGGGTTTCAATCGAGCGAGAGATCAACCACACCACCAGAGGCTGCACTGCATCATTCTGCCCACCTAAGCACCTCCATGACCCTTGCTCCATTTGCAAACCCACACCAATCTCTGCACATTCCACCAACTCCGCCAAGCCAACCGACCATTTTGGTCTCAGAATGAGAGACACCACCCGCGTCATCTCCTCCCTTGAACTCCCCACCATCAGTGCCAGTGCCACAAACAGGGATGATACGACCAAATTAGTTCACGGGCGATAGTCAGTGTTCAAGAATTCATCTCCAAACATCAAACGAGCAGCCTTCCAAAATTCTTCCTCATCCACCCTAAATACATGCTTCAAACGATGGCTTGAAATAGGGCATCAAAAGGCAGGCATTTGGCCCAGAGTGAACAGCAAGAAATTCACTTCCATCGCTCCCTTGCCACACAGCCTAGAAACAACGCTCGCAAAGGAAATTACAATCCCTCTTCAAAATACCAAAAACTGAGGACCATAATATCACAAAACACTACCACCCCTTCTATTTATTACTCCACACACACCACCTCACACCGCACATCTCCAGCAAAACCAAAGTACCATTCAATGTCATAATTGTACCTACGTCGCCATTTTCTCTACTTGCTACCATTGCAGTGTACTCAATCCACATAAGCCTTCCCCACCCCTCAACATGCATATCTAAAATGGGTTCACACATAGCTTTTCACAACTTCTCGGGTTCACCTTTCATACTCAACGCTTCTTCATACAAATTCTAAGGGATCCAAATCCCTTAAGTCTTCAAACAAATTAAAATTTTTAGCCAAAAAACCATTTGCACCTACGTTTGAGAGCACATCAACTTCTGCATTCACTTCCCTTAGAACATGTGATACTTTAAAGTCCTCGAACCCAATCAAAAGGTCATGTATTCTTCTGATATGTTTATCTAGGTGCCAAGCATCCATCCTACCCCTAGCGATGCCATTCACGACTATCTAGGAGTCCCCTTCAAGGTGTGGTTTTTTCACCTCCAATTTTTTTGCCATAAGAATTGCTTCAATTGCCGCCTAACACTCAGCTTCATTGTTAGTACCATCCACCAATCTCTTTGCTCCAAATGCTAAAATACTACTTTCCTCATCTTGAGCAATGACCCCTGCACTCGAGGTCCCAGGATTCCCCCTGGATGCCCCGTCAAAGTTGATTTTGATCCATCCCCTGTTTAGCGGCATCTACACATGACTTTTTTCAACAACCCTAGGAGGATAATGCCTCAAAAGCCCATTAGCAGGCCTGAACTTGATCAAAGGCCAGCCCACCATGATACGAGCATAAAACTAAGTGAATGGGGTCTTCGCCAGATTTACCTAGGAAGCAGCATTAGAGACTAATTCTGAAATTGCCCTCTCCAATCTGATCAGAAATTGCTCCATGGGTTTTGTTTTATCCTCAAAGAGTCGTCGATTCCGTTCTTTCCAAACTTCCCACATTATTGTTGATGGCATGACCTTCCAAATTGCAGCGAAGGTTGATTAATTGTTCAAAACCAGCCACAATTCCAGCCTGTCTCTTAGGTTCCCTGCCAACGGCCCCTTCCAACTCAACCTCTGCAACCCAAATCGCCATGCTTCCTAGGAAAACTCACATCCCAGATAAGATGGTCCACATCTTCCCTCCTTCTTACATAGCACACAATGGAAGGAACCCGCAAACCCCATTCTTTTAAGTCTATCCCCGGTCAAAATACGGTTGCTACCCGCCAACCATGAGAATGCACCTACTTTGCGAAGACAAGCGTTGTTCCAACATATCTTTGCTTCCTAATCCACCCTCCTACCATCTTCCTCCAACAAGGTGTACCCCATCTTGACAAAATAAATTCCACTCTTCGCACCACACCAAATGATTTCATCTTGCTCCCTGGAACCCGTCACCTCTCTACTTGCTAGGATATTCCTCAACGTCCTTTGATCATCCTCCCCCAAATCCAGATTGCTAGGATCCTTCCAAGTCATTCTTTGTCCCAGGTCGAATGATTCTGGGACTAGAAAATCGCTCACTTTCTCTTCCCATTGTTGGCTGGTCTTTTGAACAATCCACGAAGGAACCCCGACATCCAAGGTTGGGCGACCGTCCCAAGAATCCTGCCAAAAAATAGCCTTATGGCCATCTCTTATTCACCATGTTAGGTGATACATAACCGGGCTTCTACAATTCATTAGAAAGTTCCAAAGGGCAGATCTTCTAGTGGGATTTTCAACCATGAGTATTCTCTCCCTATCTTCATTGTCCAGGTACTTGGCCTGAGGAATTTGTACCCATCTCTGCTTCGGATTACCATACATCTGCCACACCAACTTCGCCCCATAGCTTCATTGATTAACTTCCAGTCATGGAGCCTCACACCACCACCCCCTTTCGATTTGCAAACTCTATCCCAAGCCATTAAAGGAATTTTGTCTTGATCCTGGTTACCATTCCACTAGAATTTCCTCATTTTCTATTGAATGTTCTTGATGATCATACCTAGAAGTTTGAAGCAAGCTATGGAAAAAATTGGCATTGCCAAGATTACTGATTTCAACATTAAAATGTGGTCGACCAATGTGAGCCATTTGCTTTTCCAACCCTCCATTTTTGCTTTACAACCATAAATTAGCCCTTTCCAAATCTTTGTCTTACCAGCTCCAACAAAGAGCAGCGTACCAAGAAACTTCCCTAGGAGATGTCCAATTCTAATGCCAAACAGTCTGGCAATGACCCTCTGAGTGCCTACCTCAGTGTGAAAAAAGAATATCTTCGACTTTTGCCAATTGACCTCCTGTCTAGTGGCCCAACTAAATCTATCAAGAACTTGTTTCATCACTAGGTTGCTTCTTGCATGGAAGGCACTCCGAAAAGGACAGTATCATCAGCAAATCGAGAATGTGTAGTCGGTTCCACCCCTCTAGAAATCTCAATGCCTTTCCACATCCCCTTAGATCGCTTTCTTGCAATCGATCGGCCTAATACTTCTGCCAACAAGATGAATAGAAAGGGGGAGATGGGATCCCCCTGAAGAATACCCCGTGAGGTAGGAAAAAAAATTAGGGGTTGCCATTGACTAATACTGAAACATTGAACTGCATAATCATACTAAAAATCCACTTAATCCAACCATTACTGAAACCAAACTTAGCAAGCACAACCAATAGAAAAGACCTATCAACTCTGTCATAGGCTTTCCGGATGTCAAGCTTCAGCATCATTCTTCTATGTCTGCTCTTCATGGCCATGTGTATCGCCTCATGAGACACAATAATCCCATCAACAATGTTCCTCCCATGGGTGAAGTCGCTCTGTTCGCAGGATATAAGTTTTTCCAAGATCAATTTGAGTCTATTGGCAACAACTTTTGAAATGATTTTGTAAAGATTATTGCACAACGAGATCGATCGAAATTCCTCAAAGCACACCGATTTATCTTTCTTTGGGATAAGCGCCACCATAGTACTATTGAATTCTTTCAGGATAAATCCCCTAGTCCTGGACTCTTCAACCACCGCCAGCAACTCACTGCCTAATAAATCCCAAAAATACTGGTAAAAGAAAGCTTGAAAGTTGTCTGGGCCCGACGCTTTCTCCCCACCAAGACCAAAAATAGGTGCTTTTAGTTCCTTTAGAGAAATTGGCTCCTCCAGCTTCTAATTGTCCTCCCTAGTAACTAATTGTGGGATCACAACCAAAAACTCTTTCAATCTGACCTGATCAATCCCACTCTTGTTCCATAAATTTCCAAAAAAATCAATAGCCTCTTGGTTAATCCAGTCAGAATCATCCTTCAAAGTTCCATCCTTCAGACACAGAGATAAAATTCTATTAAGGCTTCTCTTCACCTTCACAGAACTGTGGAGGAATTTTGTATTTCCATCTCCTTCTCTAAGCCAATTCTCGCACGATTTTTGCCTCCAAAAAATCTCTTCCCTTTGCAATACTTCCCCATATCTACTAAGAAGGTCTTTCTCCGTGAGGTAGTCCACCTCATCCATTCCCTCTTCCAAGACTTTCGAATTTAGAGCCTCCAGCTCTCCTTCAATCTTTCCTTTCTCTTCGAAGATATTTCCAAATACAGTCCTATTCCTGCTTTTCAGTTTTTGTTTGACATAGCTTAACTTCTTAAAGAACTGAAAGGACAAGAATCCATCAACCACAGGGGCCTCCTTCCACCATTGAACAACCTAATCGCTGAAACCCTACTCCCTTAACCACATCTTTTCCACCTTAAAAGGGCATTTGAGCGAAACTCCATCCTTCTGCAAAACTAGTGATATCGGGAAATGATCTGAGCCAGAGATTGCCAAAAATTCCACCTCAAAAACAAGGGGAGCCAGGTTCCATTCCCCTGCAAAAAAGAACCTATCTAGTTTCTCTGCTATGTTAGAGAAACCCTAACGCCTATTAGTCCATGTGAAGTTCCCACCTTTAGCAGCCACTTCAAACAAAGCATTAGAATCCACAAAGGTCTGAAAATCTATTTGGATCCTGCACATCCTTCTCACCCTTCCTCGCTTGTCTGAGTGGGAAAGGGTGGCATTGAAATCCCTCACCACAATTGTTATGGCTGGCTTAATTTCCTCTAGAATCTTGGAAATTTCCTCCCAGAGCTAGTACTTATCTGTTATTTTAATAGGGCCATAAACATTGATTAAGAAACAGGTCTCATAAATTAATAATCTGTGAGCTTACCTTTGCCATCTACCAGTATCTAGAGCTTGAGACTACTTCCACTTTCACTAATTGGGGGTTACACAAGATTCCCAAGCCACCTGAAGCCCCCTCCGCATCAACAAAAAAACCAGACCGCCTCTATCTAACACCAAGTATCCTAGCAGCCTCTTCACTACCTAACTTTTTTTCTTGAATACAAATTACCTCTAGTTTTGCTTGATCAAATCCTCTTTTGATCATGCGACACTTGTTAGGGGCATTGAAGCCCCTGACAGTCCACATTGGGAACTTCATTGCTACCTAGGAGAGAATAGGTCTCTCCCAGATATAAGAAGTTTGGTTTGTCCCTTCATGTTGCCTGCTTCCTCTAGCAACTTTTGTCTATTTTTCATTCCCCTCATACTCCCTTTAGTCACCTTATTGGGCTTTGATTTGGTCTGTTTGATGATCCTTGTGTCCGTCTCCCCTAACTCCGCAGACATCCCCAACAAATCATCACTCAAGTCATCTTCATCTCCAGATTCCATCTCCATGGATTTCTCATTGTCCTCCTTGGCCAGGGAGACATGAATATCTTTGAACCTGATTGCCTTTAACTCTTCGAACTCTATAGCAGTGTCAAAAATTTGGGTCGTCGGGAGCCTCCCCATGACTCCAGCCAAAGGTACCTCCCTTCCAGTCCTAAGGGGAGGAGGCAGCGGGGGAGGAAAAGGAAATCCCACACCGCCTATCCCAACATGAGGTTTAAAAACTAGGTCCGACACTGAGATCGATCCAATCATTGGAGTGAGACCACCCCTAAGTGCTTCACCACTTGTTGAAACCACGTGGGTCTCCCTGTCATATCCTACTAGGAGCAATCCACATGTCGATGTAGCCTCCCCTTCAATGCCTTTCAGATTTGCGGCATCTAAACCTACTGCAAAAACAATGACCGAAGATTGGTCAACCAACTTAGTCTCCATTGCATCTTTGGTGACTTCTGTGGACACTACCAACTGATCCTTTCCAGCATCACATTTTAGGCTTGCCGCGCCTGAACAAAGAACAGAATTGGTGGTAGGAGTCGATTCTGTGAGCATGACATCCAGCACATCCTTTGCAGATTTCGTTGATGCTATCAACTGGTCCTCTAGTGCTCTGTCAGCCCTGCCTTTGCCTTTTTGACCTGCCATACATTCAAATTCCTCATGCCCCCACTCTTTACAGGACTTACATTTCACCATGATCTCTTCAACTTCTAACTCTTACCACCATAAGCCCTCAGGGGAGCGGATTTCAATGGCCTTGGGGAGAAAGGGATGGGGTTTCCACATTATGCAGATTCGAGCATACATGCATGAGTCCAGTTTATCAATGACTTCATCTGATTTGATGAATCTCCCTAGCTTGTCACCGACTATCTTGAAAACTTCCTCCTTCCAATACTCATGCGGTAAGTTTTATAACCTAATCCATACTGGGATTTCCTCAATGGAGGCTTGCCAGGAATCAAAGTTGGGGATCAGATCTTTAATGTAGAGCCCTACTCCCTTCATCATAAAAGGCCCATTATACATGATTCTGGTTTTTTCCACTTTTGACCCAGCAATGATTAAGAAAAATCCATTAGTTAGGGTTTTGATCTCAAAATGGCTCCCCCATTCCTCATCAACCCATTTCCTTATCTTTGAAAAAGAAGGCCAATCTCCTCCCCACTTCATGAAGGAGGCTCTAGCACGCAAAACTTGAACCAATTCCTTCCGAGCCGGTGAATCAATACAGATGCTAATGGTTCTCTTCTCTATCGTCGTCGGTGCCTCCATAGTGATGGGTTTCTTGGTAGCTGTTGGTTTTTTCTTCCAAAACCGCTCCTCAATCTGCTTTTTACTCCACTTAGAGAAGTTTAGGATCTTGGAATGGCCCCATTTATTCTTGTCTGGCTCAAAGGAAATGTAGACATAGCCAAAACTGCCCCTATCCCCCCTTCTTTGATCTGAACCATAATGCCGGAACTGGTTAGCACGAGGTGGAAACCAAGGCCGATGGTTGTCAAGATGCCATGAGCCATTCTCTAGCTCTCACGTTTGAAATCCACCGCCACCTGCAAACCCTAACCTCCTCCTGCGCTCCATTTCCTTAGATCCATTCAATTTTTAACAAAGTAGAAAATAATAATTTCAATAAAATACATTAATTATATAAAAACAACTATTTTTCTTTTCTTGAGATAGAACAAGAATGGACTAAAGTAAGAGGAAGAAATCACCTACTTCAAAATTGAAACATCAAATGATAATAAAGTCATCAAAGAAAGGAAAAAATTTGTAGAAACATATTGTAGCACCCTCATTTATGAGTTGATGCAAATATGTTGTCATTGTTTTTGTTTTGTTTATAGGAATCATTACATTCACTTTTTAATAAAAAATAATCAATATAGTATTTATATTAAAATGCATTAAATCATCAAATATAATTAATCTTTTATATTAAAAAATAAAATTTTCTCTAAAAACAGTAATTATTTTTTAAGATAAGATGAGATGAGATGAGATGAAATATGTTTTGCTTTATATTGTTGTCACAATTCAATTAATGCTATCAGATTATTTTGATGCTTCTGGATTCGATTATGTGCAAAAGATTTTTAACATCAATGTTTCAAATCACACTCTGTGATTCATCATCACAATGAGAGTTTTTCTACATGTTAGTAATTGGGATTTTTGAAGACCTTTGGGGTATTTTCAGCCCTTGAAACTTTGCTCGGTCATTTAGAGCGTTTCCATAGGCAGACTCTTTCAGGACTTCAGTAGAAAGTTAGGTCTAGTCAAAGTTAGGACAAAATTTGATATAGTTTTTTGAAAATTTTGTAGTTTTTTATTTTATTTTGTAATAAACAATTATGACTGTTGAGTTTCGATTCTTAAGGAGTTTTGGTGACCCTTGGAATCTCATGAATTGTTACATGTTAGATTTTCAAATAGAATGAACCACTTTTTGGCTTGCTTCAATTCTGTGTTTACCTTGTTTGTGTAAGTAAATCCACAATACTGAATATAAAGATGAGAGAAGGGGGGGAGAGAAAGAGAATTCGATTGTAAAACTTGACATATTAAGAATGACAATTTCTATTGTAAAAAAAACACAATTTACAAAAAGACACATTAAGAATATCTGCTCATAAGATAATTGATGACTATAAGATAATTGATGACCAAAAATTAAACTTTGAACTTTAAGATTTATCAGTTGAAACAAAATAAAAAAAGAAACTTCAACAAATTTTAAATATATAAATAAGAGTTGAGTTATCAATTGCAAAGCTCTTGAACAACTTGAATATCAGACTTTGTTCACATCTGCTTATATTGAATTATCCTGTAGTCAACAAACTCTATGCAAGCAATCTTATGAAGAACTAACTTTATTATTCTAAAGCTCTTCTCAACAAACTCTACACAGGCAATCCTACGAAGAACTAAGTTTATTATTCTAAAGCTCTTATCTACAAACTCTACACAAGCAATCCTATGAAGAACTAACTATATTATTCTAAAGCTCTTTCACATCACTGAACCAAACATGCAAACGAGTTATGGCCTGTACAGTCCCCCGTTGTGGTTTACAACTGAGAATCCTCCATCCACAACAAGATTGTGACCACTGATAAATTTTGATTCATCACTGGCCAAAAAAAGAGCAGCCTGTGCAATATCCTCTTCTTTAAGAACCACTCCCTTCAAGTTGCTTATGCTGCTAATCCAGACCTCCGCTTCACCCTTATCTTTTTTCCCCAAAGACTCCATTAGAAGCCCCGTTGTAACGTATGAAGGAGAAATACAGTTAACTCTGATACCATATTTCCCAAGCTCAACTGCACCATTCTTAGTGAGGCCTATTACTGCATGTTTTGAGGCTGTGTATGCATAAGGTGCATTGCCTCCAATGCTCCCTGCAATACTCGCAGTAGAAATTATACAACCTTTTCTATTGGGTATCATAATGCGAGCTGCATGCTTAAGGCCATGCATTACACCTTTTACATTTACATTCATGGTGGGTTCATACATCTCCATCTCATATTCTGCAACACTAGTTGTACGGTTATCCCCAGTACCGGCATTGTTAAACATAATGTCCAGTTGCCCATGCTTTTCCATCGCCAAATCCACTGCTGCACTAAAATCTTGCTCTTTGGTCACATCACAATGAATAAAAGTTGCCCACTGTGAGAGAGATTGTGCAAGCATATGACCAGCATCATCTGCAATGTCTGCAATTATGACTTTTGCTCCATTTTTGGTGAAAAGCCGAACAGTGGCTTCTCCAAGGCCTGCTGCTCCCCCTGTGATTATTGCAACCTTCCCTTCCAATCTGCATTTTCGAATCAGGATTCATTTTTTGTTTCTAAATTAGATTTCAGGTTAATGTGATTTCAGATAAAACACCGAAACAAATAAGAAATTAGAATGTGTTGATTGAAAAGAATTGAAACAGGAGGAAACTTAGAAAATACCTTCGTTCTTCAGACATTGTTCTTTCTCTGATGAGATTAAGCTTCAGAAGTTGGAGATAGTTAGAGTATTACAGGGTATGACATCTATTTATATAAAATAAGAAACAAAAGCCAACGTGGGCTGCCGGAGCAATTAGAGAGGAAGTTGCAAATTCAAGCTGGAAAAGCTGGATAAGATCAGACAGAAATAAATTTTAGTAAAGCTGAGCTGAAGATCACATTGAATTCGGTTAGAAAACATTCCACGATTTTTTGCCAACGTAGGTCCAGGACTACAAACTAATCCTGTTTGGAATGTTTTTTTGGATGCTTTTTTTAAATTTTGAAATATTTTCTTAAAAATAATTTTTTTATTGTTTTTTATTGGAGCTATGAACCCTTAATGTATATTTAGAAAATTTATGAAAATAAATTGAAGAATATCATTACAGAGATATTTGTTTTTATTTATTTATATTGTTCTTTCTTATTACTGTAAAAGTTGTTTTAATTTTGGGTTCACCCCGCAGCGTGATGGTTAAGTCACGAGCTTCCGTTTGGGGTGGTCAAATGTTCGAATTGTAGTGGAACGATAAGGATCGATATACTGCATGAGACCCTATTGGTTCATCATGTCTGAAATTGTAATACATGTTACACATGAAAAAAAAAAAAAAAATTGTTTTAATTTTTTTAACTTTGTTTATAAAAATATTATGAAATACAGATTTAAAGATTGATTTTTTTATTTGAGTGTTTTATAACTTAATTTATCTATAATTTTATTATATAAATCTTATATATGACATTATTTAAATTGCTTTTACTATTTAAATCTTATATATGAAGCTTTTAAAATCTAAAATAATTTCTAAAAATTTCAAAGAAGAAATTAAATTTTTTTTTTATTATTTGATTTGAAATTAATAAAATTATTATATTTATTTGTGTTAAACTTTTAAAATCTTATCTTACTCTCTAATCATCAATCTTAACAAATAAAATCTTTAAAATCTTATTTTATTTCTTAAATTATTTTAATTAGTTAAAAATATTAGTAAAATATTATTTTAATGTTTTATTATTCTATTATCTAAATTTTGACTTTTAAAATCTAAACTAATATTTAAAATCTTCAAAAAGAAAATGAAATTTTATCTTATTTGATTTAAAATTAATAAAAACAACTATTTTTCTTTTCTTGAGATAGATCGAGTATGGACTAAATTAAGGAGGAGGAAATCACCCCCTTCAAAATTGAAACATCAAATGATAATAAGGTCATCAAAGAAAGGAAAAACTTTGTAGAAGTTACATATTGTAGCACCCTCATTTATGAGTTGATGCAAATATGTTGTCATTGTTTTTGTTTTGTTTATATGAATCATTACATTTATTTTTTAATAAAAAAAGAAGTAAATATAGTATTTATATTAAAATGCATTAAATCATCACATATAATTAATCTTTTATATTAAAAATAAATTTTTCTCTAAAACCAGTAATTATTTTTTAAGATGAGATGAAATGAGATAAGATGAAATGTGTTTTGCTTTATATTGTTGTCACAATTCAATTAATGCTATCAGATTTCCACAATCTATGTTATAATTATTTTGATGTTTTTGTGTGCAAAATTTTTTAACATTAACGTTTCCAATCAGAATTTTAAAGAGATGAAAGATGGTTGAAACAAAATAAACTGATTTCAATCATTTAAAAAGAAAACAAATTTTAAATAAATAAATAAGAATAGAGTTATTACAAAGCTCTTGAACAACTTGAATATCAAACTTTGTTCACATCTGCTTATATTGAATTATCCTGTACTCTACACTTCAAACTCTATGCAAGTTATCTTATGAAGAACTAACTTTATTATTCTAAAGCTCTTCCAACAAACTCTACACAGGCAATCCTATGAAGAAGTAAGTTAATTATTCTAAAGCTCTTATCTACAAACTCTACACAAGCAATCCTATGAAGAAATAACTATATTATTCTAAAGCTCTTTCAAATCACTGAACAAACATGCAAACGAGTTATGGCCTGTACAGTCCCCCATTGTGGTTTACAACTGAGAATCCTCCATCCACAACAAGATTGTGACCACTGATAAATTTTGATTCATCACTGGCCAAAAAAAGAGCAGCCTGTGCAATATCCTCTTCTTTAAGAACCACTCCCTTCAAGTTGCTTATGCTGCTAATCCAGACCTCCGCTTCACCCTTATCTTTTTTCCCCAAAGACTCCATTAGAAGCCCCGTTGTAACGTATGAAGGAGAAATACAGTTAACTCTGATACCATATTTCCCAAGCTCAGCTGCACCATTCTTAGTGAGGCCTATTACTGCATGTTTTGAGGCTGTGTATGCATAAGGTGCATTGCCTCCAATACTCCCTGCAATACTTGCAGTAGAAATTATACAGCCTTTCCTATTGGGTATCATAATGCGAGCTGCATGCTTAAGGCCATGCATTACACCTTTTACATTTACATTCATGGTGGGTTCATACATCTCCATCTCATATTCTGCAACACCAGTTGTACGGTTATCCCCAGTACCGGCATTGTTAAACATAATGTCCAGTTGCCCATGCTTTTCCATCGCCAAATCCACTGCTGCACTAACATCTTGCTCTTTGGTCACATCACAATGAATAAAGGTTGCCCACTGTGAGAGAGATTGTGCAAGCATATGACCAGTATCATCTGCAATGTCTGCAATTATGACTTTTGCTCCATTTTTGGTGAAAAGCCGAACAGTGGCTTCTCCAAGGCCTGCTGCTCCCCCTGTAACTATTGCAACCTTCCCTTCCAATCTGCATTTTCGAATCAGGATTCATTTTTTGTTTCTAAATTAGATTTCAGGTTAATGTGATTTCAGATAAAACGCCGAAACAAATAAGAAATTAGAATGTGTTGTTTGGAAAGAATTGAAACAGGAAGAAACTTAGAAAATACCTTCGTTCTTCAGACATTGTTCTTTCTCTGATGAGATTAAGCTTGAGAAGTTGGAGATGGTTAGAGTATTACAGGGTATGACATCTATTTATATAAAATAAGAAACAAAAGCCAACGTGGGCTGCCGGAGCAATTAAAGAGGAAGTTGCAAATTCAAGCTGGAAAAGCTGGATAAGATCAGACAGAAATAAATTTTAGTAAAGCTGAGCTGAAGATCACATTGAATTCGGTTAGAAAACATTCCACGATTTTTTGCCAACGTAGGTCCAGGACTACAAACTAATCCTGTTTGGAATGTTTTTTTGGATGCTTTTTTTAAATTTTGAAATGTTTTCTTAAAAATATTTTTTTTTATTGTTTTTTATTGGAGCTATGAACCCTTAATGTATATTTAGAAAATTTATGAAAATAAATTGAAGAATATCATTACAGAGATATTTATTTTTATTTATTTATATTGTTCTTTCTTATTACTGTAAAAGTTGTTTTAATTTTGGGTTCACCCCGCAGTGTGATGGTTAAGTCATGAGCTCCCGTTTGGGGTGGTCAAATGTTCGAATTGTAGTGGAACGATAAAGATCGATATGCTGCATGAGACCCTATTGGTTCATCATGCCTGAAATTGTAATACATGTTACACATCAAAAAAAAAAAAAAATTGTTTTAATTTTTTTAACTTTGTTTATAAAAATATTATGAAATACATATTTAAAGATTGATTTTTTTATTTGAGTGTTTTATGACTTAATTTATCTATAATTTTACTATATAAATCTTATATATGACATTATTTAGATTGCTTTTACTATTTAAATCTTATATATGAAGCTTTTAAAATCTAAAATAATTTCTAAAAATTTCAAAGAAGAAATTAAATTTTTTTTTTATTATTTGATTTGAAATTAATAAAATTATTATATTTATTTGTGTTAAACTTTTAAAATCTTATCTTATTCTCTAATCATCAATCTTACCAAATAAAATCTTTAAAATCTTATTTTATTTCTTAAATTATTTTAATTAGTTAAAAATATTAGTAAAATCTTATTTTAATGTTTTATTATTCTATTATCTAAATTTTGACTTTTAAAATCTAAAATAATATTTAAAATCTTCAAAAAGAAAATGAAATTTTATCTTATTTGATTTAAAATTAATAAAAACAACTATTTTTCTTTTCTTGAGATAGATCAAGTATGGACTAAATTAAGGAGGAGGAAATCACCCCCTTCAAAATTGAAACATCAAATGATAATAAGGTCATCAAAGAAAGGAAAAACTTTGTAAAGTTACATATTGTAGCACCCTCATTTATGAGTTGATGCAAATATGTTGTCATTGTTTTTGTTTTGTTTATATGAATCATTACATTCATTTTTTAATTTAAAAAAAAGTAAATATAGTATTTATATTAAAATGCATTAAATCATCACATATAATTAATCTTTTATATTAAAAAATAAATTTTTCTCTAAAAATAATAATTATTTTTTAAGATAAGATGAGATGAAATGAGATAAGATGAAATGTGTTTTGCTTTATATTGTTGTCACAATTCAATTAATCCTATCAGATTTCCACAATCTATGTTATAATTATTTTGATGCTTTTGTGTGCAAAATTTTTTAACATCAACGTTTCCAATCAGAATTTTAAAGAGATGAAAGATGGTTGAAACAAAATAAACTGATTTCAATCATTTAAAAAGAAAACAAATTTTAAATAAATAAATAAGAATAGAGTTGTTACAAAGCTCTTGAACAACTTGAATATCAAACTTTGTTCACATCTGCTTATATTGAATTATCCTGTACTCTACACTACAAACTCTATGCAAGCTATCTTATGAAGAACTAACTTTATTATTCTAAAGCTCTTCTCAACAAACTCTAAACAGGCAATCCTATGAAGAAGTAAGTTAATTATTCTAAAGCTTATCTACAAACTCTACACAAGCAATCCTATGAAGAAATAACTATATTATTCTAAAGCTCTTTCAAATCACTGAACAAACATGCAAACGAGTTATGGCCTGTACAGTCCCCCATTGTGGTTTACAACTGAGAATCCTCCATCCACAACAAGATTGTGACCACTGATAAATTTTGATTCATCACTGGCCAAAAAAAGAGCAGCCTGTGCAATATCCTCTTCTTTAAGAACCACTCCCTTCAAGTTGCTTATGCTGCTAATCCAGACCTCCGCTTCACCCTTATCTTTTTTCCCCAAAGACTCCATTAGAAGCCCCGTTGTAACGTATGAAGGAGAAATACAGTTAACTCTGATACCATATTTCCCAAGCTCAGCTGCACCATTCTTAGTGAGGCCTATTACTGCATGTTTTGAGGCTGTGTATGCATAAGGTGCATTGCCTCCAATACTCCCTGCAATACTCGCAGTAGAAATTATACAGCCTTTTCTATTGGGTATCATAATGCGAGCTGCATGCTTAAGGCCATGCATTACACCTTTTACATTTACATTCATGGTGGGTTCATACATCTCCATCTCATATTCTGCAACACCAGTTGTACGGTTATCCCCAGTACCGGCATTGTTAAACATAATGTCCAGTTGCCCATGCTTTTCCATCGCCAAATCCACTGCTGCACTTACATCTTGCTCTTTGGTCACATCACAATGAATAAAAGTTGCCCACTGTGAGAGAGATTGTGCAAGCATATGACCAGCATCATCTGCAATGTCTGCAATTATGACTTTTGCTCCATTTTTGGTGAAGAGCCGAACAGTGGCTTCTCCAAGGCCTGCTGCCCCCCCTGTAATTATTGCAACCTTCCCTTCCAATCTGCATTTTGGAATCAGGATTCATTTTTTGTTTCTAAATTAGATTTCAGGTTAATGTGATTTCAGATAAAACACCGAAACAAATCAGAAATTAGAATGTGTTGATTGAAAAGAATTGAAACGGGAAGAAACTTAGAAAATACCTTCGTTCTTCAGACATTGTTCTTTCTCTGATGAGATTAAGCTTCAGAAGTTGGAGATGGTTAGAGTATTACAGGGGATGACATCTATTTATATAAAATAAGAAACAAAAGCCAACGTGGGCTGCCGGAGCAATTAAAGAGGAAGTTGCAAATTCAAGCTGAAAAAGCTGGATAAGATCAGACAGAAATAGATTTTAGTAAAGCTGAGCTGAAGATCACATTGAATTCGGTTAGAAAACATTCCGCGTTTTTTTGCCAACGTAGGTCCAGGACTACAAACTAATCCTGTTTGGAATGTTTTTTTGGATGCTTTTTTTTAATTTTGAAATGTTTTCTTAAAAATAATTTTTTTATTGGTTTTTATTGGAGTTATGAACCCTAAATGTATATTTAGAAAATTTATGAAAATAAATTGAAGAATATCATTACAGAGATATTTATTTTTATTTATTTATATTGTTCTTTCTTATTACTGTAAAAGTTGTTTTAATTTTGGGTTCACCCCGCAGCGTGATGGTTAAGTCACGAGCCCCACTTTGAGGTGGTCAAATGTTTGAATCTCTTGGCAGACGTTTGCGTTGTAGTGGAGCGATAAAGATCGATATGCTGCATGAGACCCTATTGGTTCATCATGCTTGAAATTGTAATACATGTTACCCATCAAAAAAAAAAATTGTTTTAATTTTTTTAACTCTGTTTATAAAAATATTATGAAATACACCCTATTGGTTCATCATGCCTGAAATTGTAATACATGTTACCCATCAAAAAAAAAAAATTGTTTTAATTTTTTTAACTTTGTTTATAAAAATATTATGAAATACAGATTTAAAGATTGATTTTTTTATTTTAGTGTTTTATGACTTAATTTATCTATAATTTTACTATATAAACCTTATATATGACATTATTTAAATTGCTTTTACTATTTAAATCTTATATATGAAGCTTTTAAAATCTAAAATAATTTCTAAAAATTTCAAAGAAGAAATTAAATTTTATTTTTATTATTTAATTTGAAATTAATAGAATAATTATATTTATTTGTGTTAAACTTTTAAAATCTTATCTTATTCTCTAATCATTACTCTACCAAATAAAATCTTAAATTATTTTAATTAGTTAAAAATATTAGTAAAAAACTTATTTTAATGTTTTACTATTCTATTATCTAAATTTTGACTTTTAAAATCTAAAATAATATTTAAAATCTTCAAAAGGAAAATGAAATTTTATCTTATTTCATTTAAAATTAATAAAACTACTATATTTATTTGCTTTTTGATTTTATGAATACAAATGCATGAGCATTTATATATGAGTGGTGCATGCCTTCAATGCAATAAATATATTAAAATTAATATTTAAATATTTATAATATAAAAATTATATATATATATATATATAATTTGAAAAATTAAATAAATTTAATTTAATTTTTAATGTTTTAAACTTTTTATAAGAAAATTTATAAATTTATATCTTAACAAGAATTACATGCAGTTGGAGTCTATCATTTGATAAAAAGGGTATTTGTAGCAATGTTGGAGAAGAGGATGATACCATGTCAAGAGCTTAGGGTATTTGTAGCAATGTTGGAGAAGAGGATGATACCATGTCAAGAGCTTATTCAAATATTACGCAGCTATATACACTAAATAATATGAATCCCTACAAGCATCTCTATTGACTAATGTAATAAAGTGAGAAAACAACACCTTCCAATCATTGTTGCTTTGCAAAGAAATATGAAAGGTAATAATTTTCATCAACTTTTGAGTTCAAAAGTGATTGTTAGAGTTTCTATCTAGTTTCAATCGAAGGTGATGAAAAGAATAAGATCATAAATTTGTTCAACTATGTTGCTATCATCCACGATTTTGAAATAGCCAAGCAAATTATAAGACTATTCATCTAGAATTTGCTTCCAACTCAAATAAAACTAGAGTTTTGAATAACTTACGTGGTGGCCAAGAGGGAACTGTGGATGAATTGAAGGAATTTTTGCTCAAGTCTCTCATAATTTAAATGAATTAGATATGTTGCAATAGTAAAGCGACCTCTTTACACACAAATGTCTTAATTGTATCACCCACTTACATGTATTTGAGCCAGTTAGTGTAGATAAATATAGCATGACCTACCATTTAGTCTATTATTTGATAGATTCCTAAAATACACAAAACCATCCATTTTAGTGTTTTTTCAATTAATACATTAAGAAAAGGATCCTACTCCCTCGTGAGATGATGATCTTGTCATTAATTTATGAAAATTTCTTTTACTAGAATAAATCTCAAAAGAATAGTTTTTGCTTCTTAGATGCACATTTTTAATTAAACATTATTCTATATCATCTAATTAAATAACCAAAAAATATTTTAAAGTCAATCAATAAATTACAATGTAACAAATCATCGTAATTATAACAATTATAAATGCAAAATTTTACTTAGTTATAGATTAAATATTTTTAATATTAATTAAATAGTAAAATATGTTCTGAATCACATAACCCACATCAAAATTCAGTCACAATCCATGAGGAGGTAAAGGAAGGAAACATTTCTTAAAGTTCTTCAAGGCTTGCTAGGTTGTTGATGTTGAAGGGAATTGAACATGTTGTCTGGTTCTGTCAAGCCTCTTGTTTCCCAACAATATCACCCACAAAACACATTAAATGAGTGATACCACATGTAACACCTTGAAAAAACAAACAAATACATTATAACATTATCAAGTAATAAACATCATTATAGCATTCATCATAATGATAAAGAAACTAGTCATTAATATAATTTCATATTTAGACCACTCTATAAAACCACAATTTCATTGCAAAGAATATAACAATTCCAAACAAAAGGCCAACATATGTAACATGCTATTACAACCACCAAATCATGGATAAAATTGAGAGCATAACATAATAAGGAAAAACCAAACTGAAATAAGACACACTCACTTTTAATCAATGAAATTTTTTCAAATTAAATATAGCTACAAAAGCCAAACCTCTTTCATCCTTTATCCATAATTTGATAGAGAGAGAGAGAGAGAGAGAGAGAGAGAGAGAGAGCATCACTAAAATGATTTTCCACCTTGCCATGAAGTCATAGGCTTCCCCGTGCTACCCCACGAAGGGAGTTCAACCCATCACAAGGAGTTTAGTAGACCATAGCCAACATGTGTCAAGGAGTTTAGCAGATTGTGGCCAACACATGTGAAAACTGTGCATTATGGTATAACTAACACATTCATCCTATTAACGCCCAAGCAAAAATATATATGCATATGCCCATTTACCCATGAAGTAACTTTATTTTTAACTCAACAATACTCCGACTAATTATTAGAGTTACTTGCTTTGGCCAAAGCATTTATTTCATTATTTCCCTTAGGCCTAACTCAGTAGTCATTTAGCACCTCTTACACATGTTGTCAATGGGTATGTGCAGGATCATGAGGGGCCAAAAAGTGGCGATATGAAAAAAATTGTCTTCTCCACTCACCCAAAAAATGCGAGAAATTTGTGTTTACTTTTTGCTTGGCTTGGATGTCAATACATTTAGCCATGGCATAATCCAGAGCATATTGAATATCCGATATTATTTTTTATTTTATATTATATAGTAAATAATATATTATATAATATATAATATAATATAATATTTATTATATAATATCATATACTACGACTCCTTCATGGAGCCGTTTTTATCACTTTTCTCACAAACCCACACCCACAGTCCTAGTGCAAACTGCCTCGTGTTCGATAATCATTTTACACACTTGGAAAAATTCTTCTTTGATACCACTTGTTGAAGGGCTATCCCACCAAATACAAACACATGAGACAATAAAAAAGATTAACCAAGCAAAAACAAGAGTGAAAACAACCAATTTCTATTACTTTCATAAAAATGGATTACAATACTCTGATATTATGTGCTATAGCCACATGGGATTTCTCAATACAAAGAAATCTAATTCTATGAAGAGAAATCTGCAAGTTGGAGCCACGATCTGCACTATTGAACCATCTTTTGTATACCTCATTTGCCTTCTTTATCCTATAAAGTGTAATCGCCCTAAAATAGATTCTAGAAAGTGGAACTCCCATTTTGGGTGCTAGAAGTCCAGCCATCCATTTTCTTGCTCAAGAGGATATTCTATTAGAAATTGTAAATTTAGATTTCAGTAGAACAACTTCTGGGAGCCATAACTTTAGACTTGACTGGGTTGGATCTTCAATCATTATATATCATTTGAAATCTCATGAAGAGATCTACAACACCAAATTATGTTGATGCATAATTCCCCCAACTTTTGAGCCCATTTGAAGCTTCTAAGGGCCTCAAAATTGTCTTTGAAGTTGTATTGGAGAAATTTCTCTCAATAAAAACTTTAATATCTCTTGAATGCCACAAGATATTGAGATTATTATTTAGCCATTCACTTTATATTTTAGTTTTGCTCAAAGGGGTAAGTTTTCAGGTTCATACGTGCACAAATGTTGGCCAACAATAATTTTGGGTGATGTAAGATTTCTCTTACACCTACAATGATCCTACATCGGAACATAACTGATGTAGATCTAAAATTTTGATAGAAATTTTAAAAGTTGAAATAAACTAATAAAATCCTACCCAAAACACTCTTTCATAAAATATAAAGAATTTTTTTAAATGGGTAAATCTGACAATGAGCATAAAAAACAACATATTTATCCGCACAAGAAAGAATTAATTGGGAAAACAAATTTAAAAATGAATAAGGAATTTCTTTTATGGGTAGAATTATCTATCAATGTATGTGCAACTCTAGGAATCATAACACAAACTAGATTCTTTGCCATTTTTTCTATTAAATTTGGCTCTAAAACTTGAAAACTCATTGGTTTCTAACACATGAAGAGAAACAAAATGGGTTTTTTTATATGTGCTATTATAATATTTTTTATTGTATTTCGATGCTATCTATTGACAACAATGCAAGAGTATTACTAAGTTAACTGTTAAAGAAGATGGTTTGAGTTTAGTAGAGGTTTTATTTTTTCTCTTAAGGTGGATGATGCTCTTTCCAAGGGAATCTTATGATTTCAATAGTCTAGACTTGTGGTTTGAAGGGTAGATATCAGGAATGCTAGATTACCATAAAAATGGTTTTAATAATTGTGATTGGATTTATTACATTACGTAAAATATATAAACATGCAAGTATAAATTATAATTATGATTAAAATATTGATGTAAAGAGTTATATAAAATCATTTGATTGAATACCACCAAAAGGCCATTTGAAACTCAACTTTGACGATGCTTCTAGGAGAAATCTTGGACCGTCTAGTGCAAGTTTTATCATTAGGAATGATAAAGGAGATTTGGTGTGTGTGTGGGGGGGGGTCAATTAAGCTACCTGATGGAACAAACAATGATGCTTTATATACGACTCTTCTTGGTAGTCTGAAACTATGTATGAAAAAGAAGATGATAGATTAGCATTGAAGGTGATTCCCTCAATGTGGTTAGAGTTGATATCACAACCAACACCCCAAGTTGGAAATTAACAATGTGGTTGAAAGGGATTCAGGAAGCTCTCAAGTGATGGAATGGACTAGAGTGAAACCATCATTTCAAATGATATTGTAGTAAGATCCACACCAGCCATTTTCTCAAGTCTCCCCATGATTTACAACCATCCCTACCAAGGACACATATTTTCAAGTATTTTGTTGGAGTGAACTACTATTATACTAACCATTTCACAATATTCAAAATGATTTTGGTTCATTAGACGATCAACTTATAGTGCATTAGGAGAGGTTCTCATGCAACTACCATCCATGGCATTTGTGCAACACAAACCTTCAAAATTGGTCAAAGCAATTGATATTGGCACTCCTTTAAGTGTGGTAGATGGAATATAAGAAAAAATCCTTAATGAATGATAGGTCTTGTTGAGTCTATAACTAGGACTTCTTAATCACCTAGATGATCTTGAGATGCTTGATCGATGTGACATTGACATGAACCATGATTGGTGATGAAAGTCGATTTATAGACCAACAAATGTTGCAAGTTCTATTTTTGTCTTCAAAGTGATAGGTACTTAGAATGACACCATTAACCTTGTATGTGATAGGAACTAACAAATTATTGTCAATGTGCTTATGTGAAGGCAAAAAATTTATCATATACACAACACTTGTCTTCCAACATTTCTTTGGAATAATTGTCATCTTTTTCTAGCATTATTGCACACTTCTCTTCATGTGAATTGACATTCATAATTGGTTGTCCTTATCCTAAGTATCATTTCCCACAAGTAACCACACACAAATTGATACAAACTATTTTATGAAAATTAAATATTTCCATGTCTTCTTCTGCACACCCCTCCACCTTTATCATCTTCACTTCAACTACATCAAAATCTATTGCATCCTTATATAAATCTGCACTTACTATCCTATGCTTTCCTTCACATTCTTGGACTCTTATCATCCAAAAAAAAAAAAATCATTCACATATCAAGCAAATAAATTTACCTCTTGATTCTTCACTTTTGATGCATTATCTTTAGTGATAATATTCCTCTTCTCACCTTCATCAGCCATCTTTTTCAGCCATTCTTTTTCTATAGCCAATATTCGCAATGATAAATCATCTTTGTCTTCACCATTCAAGACAACATCCACATACTATTTCACTACAAAAATAGTTGAATCTTTTGCACTCACAATTACATCTTTTGCACTTTTGAGAACCTCTACCTCTGTTGCAACTTTTTGTAATGCCCCGCCAGGAACCCTAAAGGAAAACAACACAACTAGGCAACAAAAGGGTGAAATAATTTTTTTTTTTGTTAAAGACTAAGTATACTAACTATAATCATTGCAAGTTTAACAACACAACAGAAGTCTATCATAAGTTTTCCTAAGGGTAACCAACGAAGATTAATTTCATAGATTTATTAACACCACAGTTAATCCATTTAATTAGATAAATTGAACACTTAAGTTTAAAACTACACATACATCCCAAAACAAAAATATACAAGTATTCCAATGTATCCAATTTCCATAACCCATTTAAACATAAGATCAAAACAATAACATTCATTTCACTGACATAATAATATTACAATATCCATAAGTACATGGCTTCCAATAATACCATTGGTTACAAAGATAAAATATCAAGATTACATAAAAGTTTGATACAATGTTCACAAGGTCTCAATTGAACAATGATCTCGAACAAGAGCTGGTACATAAACCACGAACCAAGAAACACCAGCGAAGCCTTTCCTCGCCTGAAGATACAATCCAGAACATCCGATGGGAAGTGGCACTACCACTAGACCATGTGATCCCAAAATGGAACCACCCCACCGTGCTAGGAGATAGTAGAAAACCCTCAAGCAAGCAAAGTAAGACAAGTACAAAAGGACTACAAGACTCTGCAACCATCCATGTAACACAACTCACAAAACACTAGTGACTCTAAGAAGAGAGTGTCATCTCATAGCTTGATGGTTACCATGGTACAGCCTCCATAGGTCCCGACCCCCATACTCAAGCTTCTCCTGGTAACCTCTCCCGAGCCTCCAGTTCCAACTAAGTCTCATGCAGACCCTACCAATCCTTTTGTGAAGACAAGGTGGTAAGTTTGCCATTCCAGGCCTTCTCGTAACATCATGAGCCCTATATAAGCACTCATCTAAGCACGAGGCACATTTATCTTAATTAATATTAAATCTACCCACCCCCTAATCAATTATTAGGTTATCACTTTTTAACTAACTTTCGACGGGTTATCCTGTCATCCACTTTGGGCACGACCCCCGCTTGAAAGCCACTCTCTCTCTTAGGACACTAACAGGAAATGTTTCTCTCTACGAGAACTCTATGGCGAAACAGACAACCATAAACAATCCTGACAAGCACAGGTGATGGATACACAAATACCAACCCAAGATTGACCATTTGGACAAAACACACAATGGCTCATATCAAATAGGTTATACAACAACACCTGGTCTAGGAGAAATAATAACATAGGACACAATGACAATTTAACAAAAATTGCAATGAAATAAAACTTGACTAAGAACATGATATACGCAAGATCCTATTACAGGCAATCTTTCCTTAAAAACAGTCAAAGCATGCAATTTACTAATTTCCAGATAACAAGAATTTACAACGTTTTAATACCAAAAACATTCATTGTCATTTGTCCAAAAAGATTTAAAATACAAATAATTTTCCTAATGTATTTTAAACATATTTATTTAAATTAACATCCCAAACTGTAATTAAATAATAATTTAAATAACATTTAAAATATTATAATAACTACCAAAAGAAATATATCTAATATTATTTATATATATATATATATATAAACCCATATATGAATATACATATATTTGTTTACATACATACATATAATAATAATATTTAATTTATTTAATTCCCTGGGTATGAAACCTAAAACAGTGAACAGGGTTTAGAAATTAATTAAAATTAAAAAAACCACTTTAATCATTGCAAAAAGGTCTGTCATGGTAGCCTATGCTACCACCGGTAGCTAGTACTACCGTCCAGTAGCACTGCTACCGTCGGTAGCTAGTACTACCGTCCAGTAGCACTACTACCGTAGGTAGCGGCTACCACCGGTAGCACTGCTACCGTCAGTAGTATTGTGTACTACCGTCGGTAGCGGATGCTACCGTGCAGTTTGTTATATATATATATATATATTTTTTTTTTTTTTTTTTTTTTTTTTAAACAGTAAAAAAAAAAAACAATATTTTTTTTTTTACAATCATTTCATTTTCATAAAATTTTAACAACAATAATAACAAATCTCCAATAATTCCCTTTTTACAAAATTTCAATCCTTCGTCATTTTTTTTTTTAAAATTTAATTAACCTAAATAAATTTATTTCCTTAAGGTTATTAAAACCATTTCTCAGGTAAATACCCTTTTCTCACAAATCTTGCAAATTTCCATGCATCGTAAAATCCGACAAATTATCTATAACAATATTCCTAATTTCCACAAAATTACATACTTCCTATAACTTAGAAATTCCCATCAAACATGGATTTTAAAACAAACTCAAATTCACCAGAAGAGGGTTTTGAATTTGACAATTATTTTACACACACATCAAGTAGAGAAAAATAGAAATATTTTAATAAAACACAAAACTAAGAAATCATCCAACCTGATATAGCTTTCCTGGAAGAATTTTGTAGAAGAGCCCTAATACCCTTCAATAACTTCCAACAAATTTTCTTCACCTAAATTCTTGACCTGTTCCTGTGTGTTCCTGTCTGTGTCCCTGTGTGTAACTAAAATAAAGACCTAACCCCTATTTAAACTAAAATTCTAGGCTCAATAGCTTTTTCACAAAAAACCTAAATTTAGAATAATAGTAATTTTTTTATTTTATTTTCTAAATTTATCACATGCAATAATTAAAAAACATTATTCTTTCTTTTCTTTTCTCATGCACATTAATTAATTTCCTAAATAAGGAATTAAAACAATACTTTAATTCCAACTAATTAATTTTCTAAATAAAGAAAAACAATACTTTAATTCCAACTAATTAATTTTCTAAATAAAGAATTAAAACAATACTTTGATTCCAATTAATTATTTTTCTAAATAAAGAATTAAAACAATATTTTAATTCTAATTAATCCTTTTATTCATTTATTTAATTATAACTTTAGAAAACAATAAATACAATTAATCTAATTTATTTTTAAAATAAAAATATATTTTTAATACCATGCAGCTTAATTTAATAATTTCTTTAATTAACTAAATTTATAATCTCAATGCATAAACAATACAATAATGAGATAATTTCATAAACTTAATTAATTAATTAATTAAATCCACTAAAACACTCAAATTAAACAAATCTCAACCAATTACCCATAAAAGATAAAATGACAAAATACAAAGACCGAACTAACTGACAAAACGACTAACTGACGACACTCATACGAGTGTAACTGAGTAAAATAAGGTCAACTACTATCTCCTCCACTTCCATCGGAAAATATAAGGCATGCTCAGACCTGTGAAGCCAGGTGGAGACAATACCCCGTTCCTACTTGGTACTTGTACCTACAATATCCCTGCATCACCGAACCACACATGCATATATATATATATATAGAAAATATGGCATACACACTGATGAAGGAGAATCGCGACGTTCCCTGTCTCATCGAATGAGTGAAGGAAAATCGTCCCCTTGCATCCAATACACTCGCAAACACACAACATATAATTCCACATTGCATAAATAAAGTAAAATGTCAGTACATATCAATAATACATAAAATGCCATAAATCACAAGTACTGAAATACTGCAATTAAATTATACATCTCATCTCCAAATAAAGCATAATGTCATAAAAATCTGAATAATATGTCATGGTAATGTATCCACTGAAAAACAACCAATAATAAAATATGTGTCTAATGAGTTCAAACTAGTAGGGGTACTACATTCCCCCCCCCAAAACTATGCTTACTCCTAGAAGCCTAAAATAAATAAGAATACAGTTCTCTCATCTTTACTGCATCCTCCCAAGTCGTCGAGGCCTCATCATTTGGGTCCCATAGGACCCTTACCTGGTCGATGGTACGACCCCTGAGGATCAAATCCCGACGCTGAAGAATGCACACAGGCTCCATGGAAAGTTGCCCGTCCTCGAGCTACAAAGAGTTCCAATCAAGAACATGTGTCACATCTGGATAATAAGGTCGAAGAACTGAAACATGAAAGACATCGTGGATGTGAGATAGACTCGGTGGCAAAGCAAGATGGTAGGCAACAGGTCCTATCCTCTCAAGGATCTCAAAAGGTCCAACAAACTGAGGCGCCAACTTAGATCCCTTTCCATAACGGATCGGACTCTTCCGCAGACACACTCTCAAGAACACACGATCGCCAACAGAAAACTGACGATCTACCCTATGAGCATCTGCATACCTCTTCTGTCTATCCTATGTTGCTACTAAATGCTCAAGAATCCTAGCTACCTGCTGCTCCATCTCCTGAAGAATATCTGGTCCTATAAGCACCCTATCCTCTAACCGATCCCAACTCAAAGGAGTGCGGCAAGGATGACCATACAATGCCTGAAAGGGGGACATACTTATGGAGCTATGATATCCATTGTTATAAGCAAACTCCACTAGATATATATAGTCCTCCCAACGTGATTGTTGGTCCATCACATACATGTGAAGCATGTCCTCTAATACCTGATTTACTCTCTCTGTCTGACCATCTATCTCTGGATGATAATTTGAACTAAAATTCAACTAAGTTCCCAAAGCATGCTGAAGTGAGGTCCACAATGTTGAGGTAAAGATAGGATCTCTATCAGATATGATCCGCCTCGGAATCCCATGCAATCTCACTACTTCTTCTAAGAAGACTCGTGCCACCACTGCTGCTGTGTAGGAAGCTCGAATAGGAACAAAATGAGCAATCTTAGTCAATCTGTCAACTATGACCATGATGGCATCATGACGACGTGAAGAGACAGGCAAACCAACAATGAAATCCATGGAAATGATATCCCATTTCCAATCTGGTACTAGATTAGGCTGCAAAAGCCCTGCTAGGTGCTGATGCTCTACCTTCACTCACTGACACTCTAAACACTTTGACACAAAATCAGCAATGTCACGTTTCATACCTGCCCAATGATAAATCTATCTAAGATCTGCATGCATCTTCTTGACACCAAGATGTGCCGAATAAGGTGCACGATAGGCCTCGGTCATGATCAAAACATGAAGACCCTCCAAAGGAGGTACATAAATCTGTCCATGGTGATGAAGAAGTCCATCTGCCTCAAGGTTATGCCCAGAAAATCTACCCTCTAAAGGCCTTTCGGACTCTATCACAGCTCTAACATCCTGATACCAAGTATCCTGAGGAACAACTCCAAGAATTCTCTCTCTCAAGTCTACTCCAAGGGATAATTCTGAAACTTCATGCCGCCTACGACTCAAAGCATCTGCTACTACGTTCTATTTCCCCTGAATATAACGAACCTCAAAATCATATTCACAGAAGAATTCCATCCATCTTCGTTGTCGAGCATTCAAGTTTGGCTGTGTGAATATATACTGCAAACTGTGGTGATCACTATGCAGCTCAAATCGACGCCCTAATAGGAAATGTCGCCATCGAACCAAAGCATGAACTACAACTGCCAACTCTAAATCATGAACTGGATAGTTCAACTCGTGGTTCTTGAGTTTGCGAGACTCATAAGCAACCACACGTCCATCCTGTATAAGTACTGCACCAATACCTTCCAAAGAGGCATCTGTGCATACCATAAAATCTCCAGATGGATCGGGAACTACCAAAATTAGAGCACTGACAAGGAGTTCCTTCAAGGTTTTAAAAGTTGTTTCACATTGTTCTGACCAAACAAACTTCTTCCCTTTTCTCTGAAGAGAAGTAATAGGGTGTCCTATCCGCGAAAAACCTTTAACAAAGCGACGGTAATATCCGGCCAAACCCATAAAACTCCTAACTTCAGAAATGTTGGTCGGTGTTGGCCAATCAACAATGGCTTGGATCTTTGAAGGATCCACAGATATACCTTCTCCCAAAACCACATGACCAAGATAGTTCACCTTAGTCTGGAAGAAGTCACACTTTGCTAAATTGGCATAGAGTTGATTTTCCCTTAAACACTGCAGTACCTGACATAAGTGACCCTCATGCTCCTCCACAGATCTAGAATAAATCAAAATGTCATCCAAGAATACAATGACGAAATGATCAAGATAGGTGCGAAAAACTCCATTCATTAAGCTCATGAAAACTGAAGGTGCATTCGTCAACCCGAATGGCACCACTATGAACTCATAGTGACTATAACGAGTACAAAATGTTGTCTTATGAATGTCTACATCCTGAATGCGTAACTGATGGTATCCAGATTTCAAGTCAATCTTAGAGAACACCTTGGCTCCCTTAACCTGATCAAAAAGGTCATCTATACGAGGCAATGGATATCTATTCCGGATGGTTACCTTATTCAGTTGTCGGTAATCAATGCATAACCGAAGAGAACCATCTTTCTTCTTAACAAAGATAACAGGCTCACCCCAAGGGGAAACACTAGGATGAATGAATCCCTTGGCTAATAATTCGTCTATCTGCAATTTCAACTCGCTTAACTCCTGAGTAGTCATCCGATATGGTGCTCTTGAAATAGGTTCTGCACCAGGAACCAAATCAACACGAAAGTCTATATCTTGCTTCGGAGGCATACCAAGAATATCCAATGGAAACACGTCTGCATACTCTCTAAGAATAGGGTGACTATCAAGAGTGATTTCTTGCCTCTCTAACTCATCCAATTCCTCAAGAGTGATTGCAAAAAGTTGACATCCTCTACGCATGCACCGCTTAAGTTGCATAGCGGAGATCATACGCAGGGATATCGGCCTCTGAACTCCAACAATCTCCACTTCTCTGCCAAGGTCATCTAAACACTTTATTGTCTTCTTGCGACAATCTACACGAGTACTATGAGATGATAGCCAATCCATCCCCAATACAACTCCATAAGATCCCAAAGGAATAACCTGAAGGTCCACTAAAGTAACTATGGTTCCTAATTTCAACTCACAACTGGGAATAAAGGCATCTACAGAAACACAGACACCTATAGCCAACTCTACTTGCCACCTATCCACCTGCTTAGCAGACGTAAGTCCGTGCCGCTCCATAATGGATGAAGAAATAAAAGAATCAGAAGCTCCAAAATCAAAAAGTATAGAGATAGGGGTTCCATGCAACATACCTGCTGCCTCAATGACTGTACCCTAATGATTAGCTTGGCGGTCATCTACTATTGCAAATACTCTATGGGATCTCCCTGCATCTCCTACTGTAGGTTCAGATGCTGCTGGTCTCTGACTACCTATGTTGTGGACATTTTGAGGGCACTGTGCAGCTTTATGACCAAACTGCCCACAAGAGAAACAAGCTCCTCTATTACCTGTTGGTCCACTAGATTGCTGGAAACTTCCCTAGCTAGGGGCGTAAGATGCATCCTGCGAGGCCTGCCTTGTAGGGCCCTGTTTACCCCTCTGCCAGTTCCTACCCTTCTTAAACTGAGAATTGCCACCTTGTTGGCCCTAGAATTGTTTAGGTTTTGACTGTTGCTGCTGTTGTTGCCCACTCTTAGCGAGTGCTTGAGGAGTTCTAAATGGTGCAGCTGATTGGGAGTGATTTCCCCGAGCTTTATTTCCACTGGTAGGTGCACTCCCTATTTGCACACTTGTCTGACCACCAAGTGCACGACTAAGGTTCAGCTCAACTAATCTAGCCTTTGCCACGGCTATCTCCATTAAAGTTGGCTCGAATACCCTCACACCTCCACTGATATGGTCGTTCAAACCTCTTAGGAAATGTTGGACAAGCATAGCCTCGTCATTACCAATTCCAACGTATTGTTTGAGCTCATAGAACCTGTGCTCATACTGGTCTACTATCATCCCATACTGACGCAAGGCATAAAACTCATCTGCTCAAGTCTGCCTCCACTTGGGTGAGAGAAATCGTGCGTTGAATCTCTCCAGAAATAGTTCCCATGTGATGGTGTTAATGTATACACCGGTCTTCTCCTCCTCTAATCTCCGCTAGATTAAAGCAAATTTATTTAAATGCATAATAGCACATCTTGCCTTAGTGTTACTGTTGTATGGAAACATAGCGAAACATCGGTCCAAGCCGATAAGCCAGGTCTCTGCCTCAAGACTAGTACCCATACCATCAAAGTAAGGAGGATTGGACCTCATCAAGTCCTTTATGTGACCTAAGGAAGGTGGATCTCAGATAGCTAGAATCTCCCCTCGCCTTGGTGATCTCTCTCTCTCTCTTTCCTCTGGAACCTGTTGAAGCGGCTCCTCAACCTGAGCATGAATAGGTTGCTCAAACTCAAGCCTTTGGCCTAACCTAGCCAGAACCTCCTAAAACATCTGTCTCAGCTCTTCCCTTTCGGAAACATGTTCTCCTGCATGTTGAGAGTTCAGATGAACAGATTGTTCCTGCTCCTGATGAACTGACTGTTCCGGCTCAACACTCACATGAGTGGGTGGTGGTGAAGGACTGTGATGGTAGAAAATAATAAATACAATTAATCTAATTTATTTTTAAAATAAAAATATATTTTTAATACCATGCAGCTTAATTTAATAATTTCTTTAATTAACTAAATTTATAATCTCAATGCATAAACAATACAATAATGAGATAATTTCATAAACTTAATTAATTAATTGATTAAATCCACTAAAACACTCAAATTAAACAAATCTCAAGCAATTACCCATAAAAGATAAAATGACAAAATACGAAGATCGAACTAACTGACGACACTCATACGAGTGTAACTGAGTAAAATAGGGTCAACTACTATCTCCTCCACTTCCATCGGAAAATATAAGGCATGCTCAGACTTGTGAAGCCAGGTGGAGACGATACCCCGTACCTACCCGATACTTGTACCTGCAATATCCTGCATCACCGAACCACACATGCATATATATATATATAGAAAACATGGCATACACACTGATGAAGGAGAATCGCGACGTTCCCTGTCTCACCGAAATGAGTGAAGGAAAATCATCCCCTTGCATCCAATACACTCGCAAACACACAACATATAATTCCACATTGCATAAATAAAGTAAAATGTCAGTACATATCAATAATACATAAAATGCCATAAATCACAAGTACTGAAATACTGCAAATAAATTATACATCTTATCTCCAAATAAAGCATAATGTCATAAAAATATGAATAATATGTCATGGTAATGTATCCACTGAAAAACAACCAATAATAAAGTATGTGTCTAATGAGTTCAAACTAGTAGGGGTACTACACTTTTTCTTGTTCCTTTTCAACTGCTCCTTTTTCCTCTCCACTCTTTATGCCTTCATCATACCATGCTTTTTCTTCCCACTCTTGCTTATCATTTCTCTTTGCCAACTTCTCATGTTATCCTACTTCCAACATTTCCAACCTTGTACTTATATTTACAATAATTAAGAAGATCTTCCTCTTTTGAAACTTGCTCCATCCTACCCATACCATGGGTATTCTTACACTAATCCTCATGATTATCACTATTGCAAACCTTTGCACATATTTGACAATTTGCACTCAAATTTCTTCTCTTTGTTGGCCCAAGGTTTGTCATTGAGCCAAAAGATCAACCTATTAATGCCCGATATAAATACCAGAGATAAACAAACCATGAGAGGAGGTTAATCCATGTTGTAAATCCCTGAGGATGACATTGAACAATTGAGGGGACAAAGGAACCAACCTTCCAACAATCCCCCTAGAACAACTGATGGATTTGAACTGTGATCTGAGCTCTAATACCACTTGTTGGCCTAAGGTTTGTTGTTGCACCAAAAGATTGACCTGTAAATGTATGATACAAACACCAAAGATAAACAAACCACAGGAGGCGATCAACTGATGTCATAAATCCTTGAGGGTGACACTGAACAACTAAGGAGACAAAGGCACCAACCTTCCAACGCTCTCCTCTACCCGTAGGTCCTGGCATAGGTTGCCTCCCATTTGATGTTCGACCTAAACACTCAAAACCTCTAGCTTTGATACCATTTTGATGAAAGTAAATTTCTAAACCAATATACGCTGCAAACTATTTTTGTCTTCAAAGTGACAGGAACTCAGAATGACACCATTAACCTGTTAGGCCCAATATGGAAAGCTAATGTACTGAGAGGGGAGGGGTGAATTAGTACTTTAAAACTTTTCTTCAACAATATATTTACTGTTAAGCATAAACTGAATAGTGCAGTAATATAACATAAAGCTAAAACAAATGAATGATAATCATACATGATTCACTCCATAAAACTTATATTTTGGTTACGCAGAAACTCTTGATTAGAGAGAAAAACTGCGGTGGGGATGGCACCCACAACTTCACTACTGCAATAATAAAGATTGCTCAGTTAGAGCTACATGTGTATCTATTTATGATAGCTTACCCTGTTAAGAGTATCAAGATCTGTTAGATCTACCTTGCTAAAGGATTTTACAACACTTAATCTAAATGCTGCACTTGGTTAGAGGCTTTATAATTTATAGACTTGATTAGAGTCTTTTACCCTGTTAAAGGTTTCTCTTACAACTTCAAAATATTACAATAAAATCATTACCAATATCTGCAACTTTACATCTGAAATGTTATAGTAGATTCTATGTGCTCAGATAAGATTACCTTGCTTATAGCATAACTCGGTAACCCATAAAGTAACTCGATAAATCCTTTCGTTTACTTTGTTCTTTGACTGTACTCTGAAAACCTTCTCGGTGACCTCTGTGTCTTTGTAACAGTCTTCATACACTTTTGCACACACCCTTGTTTAATCCTTAACTCATGTTGTATATAAAGATCTCTTATGTCAGCGATCCATTCATTGCTTCGATCTTACAAACATGTTTTATCGAATGAATAACCATGTAAAATAATTCATTGGTTAGATGACCTCGAAATCATACACAATCTTTAAGTGCAATTTCCAATGCGATAACGGTTCTATGTACCTCAATCTTGTAACATGTTTCCATATGTATGTCCAGGTTCAATGAATCTGGTAACACGTTTCACTCGGTGTATATCAATTCGGTGTGTCATCTTTGCTGCTTGGTAGACATGAAAAGATACTTGGTAGACAACTCGGTGCTTACTGGGCTCTGTGACTAGTTTCTTCTATTACCGACTGCGTTGTGCATACCGACTGAATATTTCGGTAGAGTTAACCGACTAGAGTATATAGAATAACTTTGAACATAAGACTAATGGCAATCTTAGTAAGTAGTAACAATCTCCCCTTTTGACATTAGTTGATATGTTTGACAAAAACTACTTTCAAAGTTATAACTCAAAAATCTATATACTTGCAAAATTGACTAAACTAACAATATATACATTTGTCAATGAAATAGTATATTCGGATATACTCCCCTTATCAATATATTGTACAACACTCTGATTTTGCATGCTCGGTGATCAATATTATGTGTGTTGCTCTTGTTCTGTGCTTACTGCTCTGTTCTCTACTCGGTATACTCTGCTCTTGGATACTCTACTCACTCTGCTCAGTATACTCCCTCTGTATACTACACTCCTGTTGTTTGATACTTTGAATACTATATCACTCCCCCTTTTTGACAAACATCAAGATTTAGTTACCATTTGGTGGTGGTAACTGGTCAAAAATGGATTTGTACCTTGTCCGTGCTTCGGTGAGAGCAACAGAGAGGGCATTCTTTACACTATCCATTAAAGAATTTTGTGCTTGAATATCAACCAATAAAGAAATTAAGCCATCTAATGTGCTTCCCTATTGTGTAGTAGATAGGTGAGTGGCTTGGTTAATCTATTCTTGGACGGATGAAAGATCAAGAAGGAATAATGTCTGAAGTGTCATTATATCTATCCAGATCTTGTGTTCATCATTTCTTAGGTCCAATTGTTGAGCCATGAGCTGTTGTAACCTTGTATAAAAATTATGAACTGAATTGGGCTTAGAGGTCAACTTATTTGAGAGATCGGTGATCTCTTTCTCAATTGCTTCTATTTTATTTTTGATGTCTTTAAAGAATAAAGAAAATGTACAGAGTTTTTGAAATAAGTAAAGAATGTGCTTGATTTGAGGGGACAACTCAACAATAAATTTGACAAGTTTAATTTTGCCAAGAGCTATAGCTTTTTGTACCTCTTCTATCATCTTAGCAGTGAGCTCTTTGTCTTTTAGCTTGCTCAAATATTCAGATGCATCTACTCCAGATGTCTCTATCTGATTAAGGAGTTCATCTAGTTGAATATGGATGGCTGCATCGGTTGACACTGTAGCTTCAGGTAACATATCTAATAATAGTGTCTTTACCTTCTGAAGTACTTTGTTTTTCTTTTGTATCGCCATTTGTTTTTCTTTTTTGGCCTTTGCTTTGCATAGTTCACCGAAATCAATGAGTGCTTACCCCTTTAATTTAGATATATCAACATTTGACAACACTATTGGTTTTGATAAATCAACTCTGAAACTATGCTTTTTCATTTTCTTTTCTTTACCTTTTACCGATTGAACTAGGACAATGGCTTGTGAGGCTTGTTGACCCTCGGTAGGTTGCTCGGTAGAGGAAACACTTTGGTCAGTTACTTTAGCCTCTGAAGTGTCCTTTGGTGTCTCAGTGCTTGTTGTCTCTATATTTGGTGTCTCAGTTACAACATTTGTAGTGCTAGACGGTACTTGAGAGGTCTTTTCTTGAGAAGTACCTTCTGCTGCTATAGACTTGTGACCTTCGGTGCCTTGCTCTGTATCCTGAGGGGCTTCGGTTGAGATAGGTTGATTGACCGGTGGATAAGGCTGAACTTGTTCCAAAACTGATTCACTGGATACAAGTTTTGCATATGCATTGCCTTTTATCATTTCCTGTTCTGGTGCCTCTGTATCCATGATATCTTCATCTATTTGAATGGTGTCAGCAAGGTCTTGCTCGGTGACATCAACTATTTCAATTTCCACTTGTTCACTAGCATCCTTGATTCTAAAGATTTCCTGCCACTTTTCTTTTGTTACATTCTCTACATCTAAGTAGAGTCCATTCATCAATTTTAAAGCTCTTTGCTTGACTTGGAAGCTCTTGTGGTAGTTTGTCAGATTTTCTTTTATTTCATCTACCGACATGTCTGGAAAGAGATGTACCAGACTTCTTTCTCTCATTTGCATTTTCATGTCTATTGCATATTTCCACCTGTTATCAATATGTGCATATAATTCTTTTGGAAGAGAATTAGATACTTCCAATGGGACCACTCGAAATTTCAAAAGTGTGCAAATGACAACTTCTTCAATTTGTCGCTTTTCATCAGTAGATCTGGATTCATATTTAACATATCTGAATCCTCCAAATCCACTATATTCCTTTAGATTAGCACAAAAGTTTTCAACACTATGTACATCTTCCTTTGTACTTTTGACAATCTGAAATTTGCTTGCATTCTCAGATTCAATATCACTAGACTCTTTTGCCAAAATGAGTCTCTGAGTAGATTTCTTGTAAGTCTTTGTTACCTTAGGAGCAATAACACTCTTTGTTTTCTTACTCGGTGAAGCTGCAGATGCTCTTGTATTAGATCGCTTAGCAGGAGGGGTCGGTGAGGCCTTAGATGTGTCCTGTTTCTTTCTTTTCAACACTTTTCCCTTAGGCAATTCGGTGCTCAGTGTTATAGCTGCCTCTTGGGCTTCAGATTCCTCTTCGGTAACTACTAGAGTGCCTTTGTCAGGTGTGGAGGAAGAATCTTCTCCGAATTTCTTCGATAATGCCTTTATCATCTTTGTTGCCTTCCTTGTAGCTTTGCGTACTACAATGCTCATTTTTACTTTTTCCTTCACTTCTTCATAGGTTCCATACCTCAGCTTGGTAGCATGCCTTGGTAGTGTAAGAAATGCATCAATTTGTTGTTGTGTGATGTCAAAGTCAATCTCGTAACCCATAGGTGGCAAAGATTGAGTTCTTGGTTCCACAGCATTCACATAACAGTAATCTATGTCCACTTAAAAACATATATCATTTTTGTGTTTCTCCACTAGCTTGGGTAGAATTCGCTATCTATTATGCATTTTCTCCTGAAACTTACTGAAGTAATCATCCATAATATCATTAAAATTATCACCTAGCTTCTTGATGAAGTCATTGATCTGATGGGTGATTGGTCGATGTAGTTCCTAGACAACATTACCGACTGTTGGAAAGAATTTTTCAAAATAGAAAAACATGCATACTAACAATGATCCAAACTTTAGTGTATTGGCCGAGTTGTTCTTCTTTGGCTTCTTGATGGTGTTCAGATTCTCAAACAGGTTTTTCAGTAACACCTCACGTAAGTCAATTTTCATGCCTTTCTTCACAATTTTATATGCTAAGTCTATTGCTGCATAGGGTACATTGTTTTCCCTTGCTGATTGGAAGAAACAATAACCAATTACTCTAATGGAAAACTTTAGTTTTGCATCAGTGACATTGTTTAATTTCAGTCCTCTGCAATTTGATTCTACTCCATTTAAACTGATCAATTCTTTCTGTGATATCATCTTCTGAGCTCAAGCATGATCATAAATAGGGTAACCGGTGATCACATGAATGATTTCCTTGGTGATCTTAAATGGTTGCTCTTCTAGCCACATGAAATCATCGTGAACTCTGCTCAGAACAAACTTGACCCACTGGGGTTTGAACACTCGGAGATAAGTTAGGGCTTCAGTCAATCCCTTGATCTTGATGTGCTCATACTTGCTATCCAATTTACCATCGGTGCACAATTCATCATATGTGTCTTTAATTTCAATGTGACCGAGTTCTTCAACATGACATTTGGTGAAGAATCTCACATCCTCGACTAATAAAACTCTATTTGGGATGAGGGAAAATGCAGTTTTGTCATCCGGTTCAGATGCAACTTTGGGAGTCAAAGAGTATTTTAGTGAGGGCTTTTCAACATTCTTGACAACAATGGGGTCTTGGATCTTAGGTGCCATTGAAAATTCCAGATAAAACTAACAAAAGATCCTTAGGGTTTGAAGATTTTCAAATGGCAGACGCTTCACACTTCGCAGATAATAATAACTTGATAAGATCGGTAAACCAGCTTAACAATGCTATGAGATTGATGTAAATACCTTGAATTTTGCTTTGTAGGAGGTTTGATCGCCTTTGAATCGCTTGCTCTGCTCTCTTGAAAACTTGGTGAGTGAAAAATGACCGCATAAAATGCTTTAAGTACACAATATACCTTATCGGGCTCCGTGCAGGTTAGGTAAAAAACAATAAATGCACTCGGTTCCATTAAACTTTCTTTCCTTTTGCACTTTAACCGAGTAACCAAACTTCCTTTATTTACCGACTTGACAGGCTTCCTGTATTCACTGACTTGACAGGTTTCCTGTATAGTGCTTCAAAAAGACTTGATAGAATTTCAAACTAACTACTACATCTTAGCTATGCAAATTTTGAATTAAGTGCATAATAAAGTAGGAACTGTTAAGATTTAATCTTTGAGAGAATGTAGTCCCTTCATACCTTTACCGATTAATTTGGAATAGGTGCACCTAACTCGGTAGGTAAGGTGCTTTCTTCATTTGACACAATTTCCTTCTTTTTCCAAATCATCTTTTATTTCTCTTTTATTTCTTCAGTGTCTTCTCTAGGTTGATCTCTGCAATCTCCAGCCAAGTGTTCAACTTTGTGACAATGAAAACATGCCATACCAGGATTTCTCCATGATCTTCGGTTGTTCATCCTAAACCTTATAAAGCAGTTGGCACTTATATGTCCATATCTTCCACAACATTCACACCATATCCTTGTATTGTAGTCCCATGGTACTATAGAATATTGTCGGTAAGGATCTTTGTGAGTTGGGTAGCTTCCAATGTTTGCTCGGTGTGCATACCACATATGGTTCTTTTTCTTAAACCAACACTTCTTGATATTATGTCCATATCTATTACAGTTTTTACAAAACCCTTTGAATTTTGCATTCTTATAATTGTTAATAGACTTTGTCCTACATTGGTTAGATGTGTGACCATATTTATTGCAATTGTAACAATAACCATTAGACTTAGTGACATTTGGTTGCTTACCTTTTCTGATTTGACACATGTTGGCAGTATGACATTGATTTCCATAGTAGTTGCAAATAGGCTTCTTTCTTTTGATGTTCTTCTTGATTCCAACTTGTTTTGATGATTCTCCTCTCTCGGTAGTACGAATTCCTTTCTCGGTAGAGTCTTTTCCTTTGTAACTGAGTCTTGCATCTTTGTTGGGTCATCTTGTATTCAGTTGCTCATCCAACATCTTTGATGCTTCATAACTCTTCTTCAGTGATTCTTTGGATTTCTTCTCTGTTTCAAGTTTATTGGTCAACCTTAATACTTCAAGTTTCAATGCTTGATTCTCATCATCTTTCATATTTGCTTCATGATGTGCATAACCTAGTTGATCTGACAGATTTTGTTGAATCCCGATCAACCTTGTGATTTCATCATTCTTTTCAGATACTAATGCTTCAAGCTGTTGTTTCTCTCTTTCTAGATCTCTTACTTTATCCTTATCTGTCCTTAATGCATCAAGATTTTCAGTCATCTGTGTGTTGAAATGTTCATGTTCTCTTTTCATTGCTTTTAGTTGATCAACCAGTGCTTTGTTCTTTTCTTTCAATACTCCAATCATTTCTTCAGTCTCTTCAGATATACTGTTCTCAGATGATGTCTCAATTTGTTCCACTAGCTCTTTAGAGTCTTGTAAATCATCAGATAATCTTCTTCTCACTTTCAAAGATTTTTGCATTTGTCTTTGCATGTCTACAATCACTTGATTAGCATGATCCAACTCTTCTTGCAGATACACAATCCTCCGAGATTGTTTATAGCCTTCCATTGATAAGATCTTTCTCTTTAGGCAGTTAAACCCTTTTCCAAGATTCAAGCTCTGATACCAATTGTTAGGCCCAATATGGAAAGCTAATGTACTGAGAGGGGAGGGGTGAATCAGTACTTTAAAACTTTTCTTCAACAATATCTTTACTGTTAAGCATAAACTGAATAGTTCAGTAATATAACATAAAGCTAAAACAAATGAATGATAATCATACATGATTCACTCCATAACACTTATATTTTGGTTACATAGAAACTCTTGATTAGAGAGAAAAACTGTAGTGGGGGTGGCATCCACAACTTCACTACTGCAATAATAAAGATTGCTCAATTAGAGCTACATGTTTAGCTATTTCTGATAGCTTACCTTGTTAGGAGTATCAAGATCTGTTAGATCTACCTTGCTAAAGGATTTTATAACACTTAATCTAAATGTTCCACCTGGTTAGAGGCTTTACAATTTATAGACTTGATTAGAGTCTTTTACCCTGTTAAAGGTTTCTCTTACAACTTCAAAATATTACAATAAAATCATTACCAATATCTGCAACTTTACATCTGAAATGTTATAGCAGATTCTATGTGCTCAAATAAGATTACCTTGCTTATAGCATACCTCGGTAACCCATAAAGTAACTTAGTAAATCCTTCTGTTTACTCTATTCTTTGACTATACTCTGAAAACCTTCTCGGTGACCTCTATGTCTCTGTAACAGTCTTCATACACTTATGCACACACCCTTGTTTAATCCTCAACTCATGCTGTATATAAAGATCTCTTATGTCAGTGATCCATTCATTGCTTCGATCTTACAAACATGTTTTATCGAATGAATAACCATGTAAAATACTTCATTGGTTAGATGACCTCAAAATCTTACACAATCTTTAAGTGCAATTTCCAATGCGATAACGATTCTATGTACCTCGCATGTTTCCATATGTATGTCCAGGTTCAATGAATCTGGTAACATGTTTCACTCGGTGTATATCAACTCGGTGTGTCATCTTTGTTGCTCGATAGACATGAAAAGATACTCGATAGACAGCTCGATGCTTATTGGGCTTTGTGACTAGTTTCTTCTATTACCGACTGCGTTGTGCATACCGACTGAATATTTCAGTAGAGTTAACCAACTAGAGTATATAGAATAACTTTGAACATAAGACTAATGGCAATCTTAGTAACTAGTAACATAACCTTGTACGTAATAAGAACTAACAAAGTATTTTCAATGCGCTTATGTAAAGGCAAGAAATGTATCATATACACAACACTTGTCTTGAGACAAACAATAGAACAAGGAAACTACACTTGGATGTTTATCATATTTTAGTAAGATGTAGGCAAATGTCTACAATAATTGATTGCTATTGTTATCTAGACATCACAAACCAAAAAATAAACATTGAACACCACGACTCGACTGCAACTTGTATATTTTGTCATTATAAACAAAAACCAAAATAAAAACAATCTCTAATCTTTTGTGTCAATTCTTCTTTGATTTGTCGTGTTTGATCTCTATCTCAAACTATACAATGCTACTCTCCCTACCATTCATATTTCTCTTCTCTTTACTTGCAATTTCTATTTTGACACATTCTGCAAAAGAGAAAATCCTCTCTCTCACCCAAAATAGTTATATTTGACCTTTTCCAAAACTCACTTGATCGGTCCTCCCTTCCTTTATCCCTAATCCATTTTTGCTATCCCACTCTCCTTTGTATCGATCGTTTGGTTTTATTATTTTTCAATAGCTCAAAGTCTCTCCTCTCGACAGTTGCGTCTCCTTTCTCTACTTTTTCAATCAATCCTCTCCCATTGTCTTTCAACCATTCCACACCTATTTTTGGTTCTCTACATAATGGTTTTTCACCAATGCCACCAAACTCTTCATAACCATATCTCAACGGAAGCATAGAACCAATGCTTAGCCAAACTAAAATTGAACAAAAATTACCAAACCGAAATAGAAAAGCAAAAAGGCCAAAAGTAGATTGATGCTCCTGCATCAATTGGGGAGAATACCACTTCAATCCACTTAAAAAATAATAGATACTACTTTCATACACTTCAATTGTCCAACATTTCAAGCCCACCATGTTTTAAATCACCACACCCAAAATAACCTATCTATTTAGCAACAAAAGACATATGATATAGTTTTGTCACATCTATATGCCAATACTTTCTAGTCATTGCTAAACATAACTATTCAAGGAATTACAAGGATAGGAAAGATGCACCTAATAACAAACATCAAGTCTACATTCATGAGGTCAACACCAAATGACCAATCACCATTATTGCTTCTTGGATCAATAAGTATCACAACATCAACATACAAGTATTGAAAATTTATTCTACCCTTTGAATACCAATCAGAGAAATGAGCCCCTATAAGGAAAAACATTTGCAACCTTCTAAAAATGCATGTACTTGATTTGATACATTCTAATAGATGAAATGGGCTTCATCAGTCCAAAGTGCTACAACAAATTGATATTAAGTCATGTGAAGCATTCCCTAGTTATAACCACATCACATTTGGAGGATTATCAATCATTCTCTTCGATGACTTAGGCCAACTTGTCACCAATCAAGGACATCCCTATTTATGCTTCAACTTTCTATCTCAAGGGATTCACTTAGTGAACCTGAGTTATAGCAAGTGTGTTCATGGAATACTAAATAATCCCCCTATTTTCAAAAAGCATTTCCCTAAACACCCTTTTTGTCACCCCCTTCCAATACATGGCCTAAATTAAAAGCCCCCTATTTTTAACAAATATTATATTTTTTCATAGCTCAAATTAAAAACCCCCCCATTTTCACCAATAGGCAATATATTGTATCCTCATTTTTGGGATATTAAACTCCCCAATATGAATGCACGTGATATAATATTGCCTAGACAGTGAAGCCCCCATGCTTCCTATGGGGGGAAACTAGAGCATGGCTTTGCAAAATCTATAACATTAAGAATAGAGTATTCTGTCAAATCAGACAAGAGCCTATCCAAATTGATTTTTGTGCACTCCTCTCAAATTTACGAAATGCAAAGCGTACAATTAGAGATTGGAAACTTCTAATGTCATAATTAAGTTTGTCACTCACCTCTAAAGACATATCTATTTTCTTATCCTTCATTCATCTATTTGAAACAAACTAAATGTTTTCACTACATAATAAACACATGTTGTTGTCTTTAATAGCAAAGCTAGTTGCTCTATCCATTGCAAAAACAACTTAGGAGATTGACATGCTCAAATATAGATGAAGAACAATTTGAATCTAAGATCCTCTTATGTATTGTACAAGAGGCTATGTAATGTTCACATTTATGAGTGGAAACATGACTTGTGAATGGTGCACTTGGATATGTCAAAGCAATCATATACAAGGATGATAAAAAACCATCTCAACTTTCCTTATTTGTTGTTGTTTAGTTCAAAAATTACGTAAGATCAGAGCTTGGGATCACAACAACACATAAATATCCCTATAAACATATGAGCCATGGTTTTCACCATCAAATACCACTAAAAATAGAACAGGCCTTAACAATACACAAATCACAAGGCCTTAAACTTCAAAGGGAAATAAAATCAACATCGACAACATTGACTAGTAGGGATTGACTCTCACAACCATTTTAAGAGTCTGTGAACTTGCAAGTCTTCACATACACCCTACCTTCACATTCCAAAGATATGCATACATATAACAAAGCCCATATGTTGCTTATCAAAAACACATAAAAAATAAGAGGAGACACACTTAACGACATTATCACATGCAAACTCTTCAAACAATAAAAAAGTGTTACAAAAACTCTAGGTTTATACCCTTATTTATTTCTTCAATCTTTTTTGGACTTGCATATCATTTACACAATTGTGCCTTTATGTTCATTTTTATTAATTACAAAAAAGCAAAAGTATTCAATATAGAATGACAAACAATTGGTCATCTAACACAAATATATTATTTGCATGTTCATTATATCTCTTTTCCTTTTTAATAGGCTCAACTTGTACAAAAAAATATTTCTTTTGATGCACTATATTATTCTATTATTGCTTCCAGTTTTATATAGTTTGTAAATTCACATAAAAAGAAAAAAAATACATTTTAAAATTATTCTCTTTATGCGATTCATTTCAAAGTAATTATCTTCCATCCTTCCAATTTCCACAAAATGGACATTAATATCCACAATATTATGTTTATTGCCCACATTATTACATATTCAAAAAACCAAATAATGTGAGAAATATCTCTGACTTATTTTTTATTTTTATTAAATAATACCTATTGTAAATACTTTCTTTCTTTACCATATAAATTTTATTTGTATACTCTGTTGAATATCAGGAATACTGAGAGGGGAGGGGTGAATCAATATTCCCTTGAACTTATTAAAACTTCTAACTAACCAATCACATAACATAATTTAAATGTAGTAAATGAAATAGACACATAACACTAGATTTTATATGTGGAAAACCTAATATGAGAAAAACCACGGAGAGATAGTTCTCTCTAGAATGATGTATTATGTATCCGGTTACACAATACAAGGGGTGGCTCACTACCGGTTTGGACTCACTGTCTGAATACAAAAAAATTGGCTTACAACCGGATAATGGAATATACAAAATTTGAATTGTTATAGTTGCATCTGCCACATGCATGAGCTACAGTTCCTTTGAAGTACTACAGTTCCTTTGCATTTGAATTGTTATAGTTACATCTGCCACATGCATGAGCTACAGTTCCTTTGAAGTACTTGAGTTGTCTCATACATGAATTCATTGTACTTGATTCACACACCAAAATAGTGCCTTCCCCATACGTGAGGAGTTTAAAAGTTTAATTTAGAGATTCAACAATGCCTTTTTTAGTTTTGCTTATTTCAAATGAGATTCAATAAATATTAGAAAAAAAATAGAATAGAGATTTTATTTATTTTATGGAAAAATGAAAAGGAATATTTTTATTGAGAAAGATATTAATATTCGTTTGATGGATAAATAGATTTTATTTATATTTTTATATGTATAGACTTATATTTATAATTATATAAATGATATATTTATTTTTATCTATTGTGAAATGGTGATTTTCCTTAAAATGTGGTATTTGGGGAAAAATAGAGGAATTAGGAAAATCTGGGTCGATTGGCATTATTAAACGAAATTGGAAATAGATTTGCATGTTTAATTACTATATTCACATTTGTTCTAAAAAATGCAAGATTGGTCTATTTACTAATTGAGGAGTTTAACAGTGCCTTTTTTAGTTTTGCTTATTTCAAATGAGATTCAATAAATATTAGAAAAAAAAATATAATAGAGATTTTATTTATTCATTTATTTTATGGAAAAATGAAAAGGAATATTTTTATTGGGAAAGATATTAATATTTGTTTAATGGATAAATAGATTTTATTTATATTTTTATATGTATGGGCTTATATTTATAATTATATAAATGATATATTTATTTTTATCTATTGTGAAATGGTGAATTTCCTTAAAATGTGGTATTTTGGGAAAAATAGAGGAATTAGGAAAATCTGGGTCGATTGGCATTATTAAACGAAATTGGAAATAGATGTGCATGTTTAATTACTATATTCACATTTGTTCTAAAAAATGCAAGATTGATCAGTTTATTAAATGTGGTCATATGGTGGTTTTCATGGTTGTGCATTTCTCGGGTCCATATTTTGTCAATTGGTTAACCTTATGGGAGAGTTGATTTCGGCCAAGTGGTTTTCTACGGTATGAACTCCGTGTACTCTTTCATGTGTATACCTTGGTTTTGGGAGTTCGTGTGTTTTTGGTTAGTGTCACATGGGAGAGTGGCTTTTGATTGGGGGTCGCACCCAAAGTGGTTAGCTGCACGCAGCCCATCAAAAGGTTGTTTAAGTAAGTGGCAACTTAATAATATTTAGGGGGCTTGGTAGATGAAACACTAATTAAGATAATTATGCCTCACTCATGGTTGAGTGCTAGTATAAACTTAGGATGCAGCGAGAAGGCCTGGAATGGCAAACCAACAACCTTGTCCTCATGAAAGGATTGTTTGGGTCCACATGAGACTTGGATGGGGCCGGGGGTTTGGGAGAGGTTACCAAGATAGCTCATGATGGGGGCTGGGACCTATGGAGGCCTTCTAGGATAACCATATCAAGCTATGTGATGACACTCTTCCCTTATGGTCACTAGTGTATAGTCTTGTTGATTTCCCTGTTATGATGTGAAGTCATGTTCTATGAGTTTCTGTTTGTGAGTTGATTCGATGTTTTGTGAGACCATGCATTCTTTCCTTGTTTTCTAGTGGGTCTTAGCACTATCTCCTAGCATGGTGGGGTGGTTCTTTTTGAGCCACATGGTCGGGTGGTAGTGCCACTTTCCATCGATATCATGTCCGCTTCCTTCTTGCGAGGGTTGTCTTTGCAAATGTTTTAGTTGCTCTTTGGACTTGATCATCTCCTTGTTCCAGTTGGATTTCCTTTGTACTCCTTGGATTCATTATTGTACCTATTTGAACCTTATGAGTTTAGTTGCATCATTTGTATTATCATGCCTTCTTGGCATGTTGTAAACTATGTAACTCATTATATGATCTTCTAGTTAATTCATATGTTATCCTGTAATTTAAAGGCAATGTAATTGAAATATTATAAGTTGTTAGATTTTGTAATGGTAAATATGGGGTTATTGAATGAGTTATTGTAATAAACTTGATGTATGTAATCATTAGTACGTAATGAAATCAAATGCAAGTATGTAATTTTAAGCATGTTTAATTCAATTCTTTATATGAATATCATTGCAATGTATTAGGGATACTTAACATGCATCATAAGTGGATAAGTGAACCTTATGCTTTCAGTTTCTTTTTAAAGTAATATTCATTGGAAACCCTTTAGGAATATGGTTAAGTCTTCTGCTTGTGTGATTAATCAGTGCAATGTTGAAACTTAATGCACCTTAATGATATGTTATGTTTTAAAAAAAAAATCCGCTTTTATTCCTATGCTTTAGTGTGATCCTTTAGGGTTTCTTGGCGGGGCATTACATATACATCCACAATATTTTCACATATATAGTACAAAAGTAGTTGTTTTTCATCAACCATGCCTCTAATATGCAACACATATGGTAGTATATATCCACATCTATCCGACTGTCAAGTTAGCTCAACTAGAGGGGGTGAGACTGAACTTTACACATGCTACAACAATCAAAATATACACACGGTGTTGGCTTCCATCTTGAATCCTTAAACGCCTTGAAGAACATGCCTCCAAAATATATGGATAGGACTAGATCTAAAATATCTTAAGACATGTGCTATCATCACATTAGGATAAGACCAGGCCCCAAAAAAACATCTGGTAAAGGTGAATATCATATACCTTGAAGCTATGCATACATACATTGCTTAATCAAGAGATATTGCATACATGAAGATTTTTTTTGAATTGATCTACATATATACATTGTAGATTAAACATGACATCCATGACATCAATGACAACAATTACAATAGGCCAACATATTCTTCATTCAAGATGGTTCATTTGGCATTATCATATGCACATATATGAAAAAATAATACATATATTGAATAAGATGCATGAAAATTATTATTCTCTTTATGCAATTCATTTCAAAGTAACTATATTCCTTACTTTAATTTTTTTAAAAATGGATGGCTATATCTACAATATTATGATCAATGCGTACTTTATTATATGACATGTTTCTCATTTTCAATTAAAAGACACTTTGTTATATGTCTCGTTTCTTTAGTATATAAATATGATGTGTCCATTCCTCATTCAAGATGGTTCATTTGCATAACCATATAGAAATATATGCAAAATAATAATGTATATTAAATTATATGTTAAAAAATTGTAACATTTCTTTATTTTTATAACTAGTACCATTCAAAGCAATAACTACCATTATATCACTTTTTCATTCTATTATGACCCACTTTATGTCTTGCTACAAAATACATCATTGTAAAAATGTTTAAATGTTTCCTTCTACACAAAAAAGTTATCAATCATGTATTATGAGTATTAACAAATGTTTTATATTTTGCCCCTCGCGAGCTACTAGAGTTGGCTTGAGTCTTGGGTTTTCTCCTCGAGGTCTTGGGTTTGACTCCCTGACACATGAATTATTCTGCCGCACACACTTGGGGGCGATTGCTGATCATCGCGCGACCTCAAGGACTAGTCTCGCATCAGATCGCCTCTCTCCTGAGCCCCAACTTGGTTGTTCATGGGCAAGGTAAGGTTAGGCTAGGACGCAGGGATACCTTGAGGAAAACAAAAAAAACAAAAACAAATGTTTTATATTTTCATGCTTTTGCATATATCAAACATCTAATGCTTATATGAGTTTTTTTATCTATGAAAAATGTTGTAGCATTTTTACCCTTTTTCTTATACAATATATAAATTTTATATCTTCATTATTTACTCAAAATGTTCCATTAAGTACATATATAACACAATTATCGTATTAATGTCATTTTTAAAAAACTCTCAAAGAACATATTTATTATACTACATAAAACAAATAATTATCTCAATTTGCTTTCTTATCAATTTTGAACAAAATCTAATTCATATTTTGAATACTACACTTTGTTTATCCTTTAATTGCTTTTGGTTTTGATTGTCTTTGTATTTTTTGGCAATCACATTCCATCAACATAATGCACAACAAGAAGATGGAGAATTGTAAATTGCAATTAAAGGAAGAACTAATAGATTGCGTAAAACTTGATAATATTAGTATTAGGGGAAGCGTACCAGTAGTGGTTATAGTTAATTTCATGCAACCACAGATCCTAAATGGAACATTGGATTTCGACCATTTTTTGTTGTTGTTATCTTCGTATGTGACTTAGCTGCTTATAGATAATGTTTTGGCTTTCGAGTAGTAGCAACACACGTCGTGCAATTAGTTATGTGCACAAGGGTCAAAAAGTACACATTTCAAATTGTTGCTTGATACCTACTTAAAGATGTTCCAATAACTGTCCACTCAAAATTGCCAGTATTTGTGGACAAATGTCTTAGTATTTGTGCACATATGTCCTAGTAGTGGTGCACAGATGGGCCAATTATGGATCAAAAAAGCTAAAAAGTGATCGGCTATTGGTACATGTGAAACTTGTTTATGAGCTTTTCATTAACATTTTTTTGGCTCCTTTAAAATTAGTAGTTGGGGGGTGGGGTGCACAAGGAGTGATTGACTATTGGAACGCGATCCACTACTGACGCTCTTCCCCTATACTTTGTCCATATAATTTTAGCTTATCTAAAAGTTTTTTGACATACCCATCACATACTCAAATACATTAATACTGATAGTATAATTTTAGATTTCTTTAAAAAAGTCCATAGTTATACTTATTTAAAATAGGATTTATTTTTCCTATGATTGTTGGGGAGGAATTAAGCCATGGGAAAAAGACTTGAGGATACAAAATATTTATTTATTTTTAAAAGAAAAATACTAACAAAGTCCATAAAAATAGTTGGGGTTTCATGGAGGGGGGGCTTCCTAAAAAATAGAGCTAGAGCTGAATTTTTTAAAGAATATTTTAATGCTGTTGGTCCCATAAATTTTGTAGTGTTTTCAGCTTAAAAATTTAAGCTCCTAAATTTAGGAAAGAAGTGGTCTCATGAATACATAGCTTTGTCTTATATTCTCTCTCCCTCCAAAATTATTTAGATATTTGACAAGTAGTATATATCATTATTAAGCTGGTGAGACAATTTCTAACCCCACCTCAATTTCGTTCCTATATTTTACAATTTTTTTATAAATAATTCTATAATATAATTTAAAAAAAAAAATCCTGTAATATAATTTTTTTTTGGTTTCATAAGAACTTGTGTTCCATGAAATAGAACTCAGGAGACTTGCACCCTAAAAATAACATATGAAAACGCGTTTAAATCTTCTTCAATACTTGGCTATGTTTATATTTTTGTGTTATATATCAAACAATAAACGCAGTTTAAAAAAAAGCCGTTGAAACGTATAAATTTATAGCGCTCTGGTTTCCCAAGCTTGTGCAGGGTGCAGCTACAGTGGCCAATAGAGGATGGAAACGCTTGCTATCAGTGGGGCGAATGGTTCTGCAGCTGTCCTTGTTGATTGGCAAAATAACGGGGAAAGTTTTAAAAACGTAGGGTTTCATTTGTCAACTGAATTGGTGGTGGAGGAATAGCAGGTGTTTTTTTCACAATGCTTTGCTGTGGACAATTTATTGAATGCCTTTCATATTGGCACGAGCCCATGTATCTGTTTGATGCCATTTTGATGGCTTTCTTTGCTCCATCATTCGCTAATGGCTCTGTTTGCTCCTCAGTGAAATGCAGGTGCTGAAAATCCATGGCTATGAAATAGGGTATTCCAAGACAAAAGTGCCGGCAGTGGATATCGATGATCGCAGGTGGGGAGGAAATTTGAACGTTTTTTAAAGTAAAATAAACATATTTTTATCAGGGTTGGGAATTGAATACTTGCTGTTATTTTTGCATGTCGAGAAAATTTAAGGTTTTATGAGTGCTTATCAAGAGCTCATGAATTTTCTTTTTATTTTGGTTTTCCCAGCCACTGCTGGATCCACGGCAGTGGCTACAAGTTTTTTTTGTTTTTTCCTTTGTGGACGCAGATAAAGTCTATCATATACTATTCTTAGATATCTATTATAAATTAGAAGAAAGAAAGATTGCGAATAGATTTTCTTAGTTATACAAAGTATTTTTTGGTAATAATACATCATTTTAAAAATAAATATTTAAGGACTTCACAGTATGCGATTATAATATGATCCACAATAATTTCTTCTTCTAGAAAATGCTGTATGCAAATTGTTATGTGTTTGAGGATAAATTGTATCGATTTGAATAATTTTCTGTCTGATTTGAACTTGTATTAATTACTCAAACTGCAGAGACCTCAAGTTTACAAGTGGCAAACTTGAACTACTTTAAAAAATTGAAAAATGAATGAATGAATGAATGTATGAAGGAAATGATGTCCACGAGACTAAGCAGTCTAAAGTACCTGGAAACACAAAATTAACATGTTTTCATATTCCTTTGAATGGCAGCTCCTCTATGACTATTATGAATCTTGACCAAGAAACTTGCCATTTTGAAGCCTTGCCTCCTCAAATAGCTCATTCAGACTGCACACTTTCAAGTTGTTTTGGAACTGCCTACAAATATCCTGATGCGCTGCACACTGTATGATAAAGTGTCATCCAGTTTCAACCACCCCTTTGCTGTAAAAAATGCAAGTCCTTTCTTCCCAATCTTTCTTGTGGACTGCCCATCTACTTGTTTCACATCTAAGATGATGAGAATTGGTCCTTAATTATGCGATTAAAATTTTAACCTTTCCTTTAATTGCAGCCCTTAAATAGGCTTTTTTGTCATGCTTCCACATGGGGTCGAATTCTTTGACATGGTATGCTTTTCTGGTCAATCTGTTTTGTCCACATGACAGTCTTGAATTTTCTTAGCACCAACTTTTTTATCTCCTCATCAGTGTTCGGACATTCTTGCAAATTAATATCCCATTTGTCCATCCATTTTCTGTTTTGTATCCTCCAAGTCTTTTTCCTATGGCTTAATTCCTCCCCAACAATCATTTTGGGCCAGCGATGCTTATCTATGTTTTTCAAACTTTTTAAGTAGCTTAACAAACGAATTATCATTGATGCCTCTATTGGGAACATATCAGCCGCAGCTAAAAGGATCTCATAGCATATCATTGATTTGATTTTGAGACAACGATAGAGGACAACTGGCACAACTAACAAACCGAAAAGGGTTTTCTTGGTTTTCCAATCCCATAACTCCGCTTTCCTACATCTGTTTTGAAGAAGGTAAGAAGCTCTCCATCCTCCTTGAATCCTTTTTGTTCTACATGTCTCCCAACTGGGCCTATAGTGAAAATCAATTCCTAGGTACTTGTACTCTTCCACTACCTCCATAGAACTTCCCATGAAGATAAAGTTAACTTTTTGCTTCTTCCTCTTCAAGGAAAACATTGTGACTTTGGTCTTGTTAGTATTCACCTGCATCCCAACCTCTTGAAAAAAGAGTTATAAAGCCTTCAAGCGTTCTCTCAAACCTTGGGCAGATTTTGCAATTAGAATAAGATCTTCTGCATACAAAAGCAACTTCATCACATAGCCTGCCAGTTGAATACCCTCTCAAACGGTATTGTTTGACCATTCTCAAGTTTATCAATATATAAGCCAAACATAATGGGGATAGAGGGCACCTTGTTTGACTCCAAAGTCGCTACCAAAGCATTTAGACATACCCTCTTTAGTTCTGATTTTAGCACTAACCTGCTCATAAAGCTTATGGAAGCCGCTCTATAATCATTTGGAATCCCAAGTTCTTTTGTTCTACTCCAAAGCTTGTCCCTAGGAATAGTGGCAAAAGGTTTTTTGAAATCAATAGAGTAGAAAAAAGCCTCTTCGCTTTGGATGTCCCAAACTTTTTCAATGAAGTGCCTAAGAGTAATGTAGTCTTCAATGGTAGAATGCCTAGGCCTAAAGCTAGCCTGCCCTTATGCTCTTTTTCCCTTTTTTTCTGCCCAACTGCTGATTTTGTGTTCTATCATGCTCCCAAAAAGTTTCCAAAGAAGAGGATTGACCAAATAGTATGATAGAAGGATTATTGATGTCTCTACTTTTGTAAATAGGGATATCGACACTAGTTGTCCACTCAATCAGAGAGTTGCTTTATGTAACTGTTGTCACAAAAGTTTGCACCCTTGCTGAGCTATCAACTCAACAACCTTGTGAAACATGGAAACAATGTCGAAGTGTGGGACCTTAGGCAAGGGGGTTGAATCTCCGGAGAAGGCCGATTTCCTTCTCAATCCAAGTGCAGGTGTTGAACCAACTCAACACTCCAAATTCTACTTTTAAACCTATCCTAACAACTTCTAGAGAAAAGGGAAGAAGGAAAACTTAATATGAAAGGAAGTGATGCACAAAGAGGAGAGATGTTCCTCTCACCATTCGAAATGACACAAAGAACCAATTGAAACACCTTGGAGATGCACAAACTTCAGTTGCATGAATGCCCCAAACGCATGTATGGAGGTTAGAATTTGTTGAGTGTCAAAGGGGATAAGGTTTCCCACAAGTCACACTCAGAAAACAAGTTAACACAGCATAGACATGAGAGAAAGCCACATAACATACACTTATAATGAAGGTAAGGAAACATACATGACATGCATAAGTTGAAGCGAGGCAATGTTGATGTGTTTTCTATGCACATGCGAACATAGAATAAAATACCCAAAAGTATCTTATCCTCTCTTGATCAAAGTTTCTCAAATGCTGAAGATTTGCTTAAGGATCACTTGAGATAACTCCAAGGTTCTTGTATAATTGAATCCTTCTTGTGTAGTCACCTTCCTTGATGTCCTTGTATTTGCCGATGAAGTTTTCCTCTTTGAAGTTGCATGGTGGCGGGGTCTTGCAATCCTCCTTTCACATCTGCAAAACATAACAAATATGATATCAAACACATATGATATATATGTTAAAGATGATAGCTTTGGTCAGATAAATATGATCATGAATGAGACTTACATCATTGGAATAATTTATATATGTATACCAATATACATAATAATAATAATTGAGTTTATTACTATTATAGATATTAATAAACATACATTAATATTCTTGTCATGAATAAACTAAATTCGATTGAATGATCTAATGGCTGATCATATATCGATCATCATCTGCCAAGTATAAATCTGTGATCGTGCATGATCTAAACCCCGTCGATAGTGTGTATCGACTACCTTCTTCGATTTACCTTAAAATCGATAATGTGTATCAATTTACCATAATCGATAATGTATATCAATTAATGATTCTTCATTTTAACATACCGACTGTGAATCGGTTATGTTAAATGAATTGTTAACTATCAATTAGAATCGGTTTGGTAAATGAAACGGTTTTGTGTTAATGAATTATGAAACTACCGATTATGAATTGGTATGATGTTTGTAATAATAAATGAATAGACATATCGGTGGAGAGACATGTCTATCCATCGATGTGCCTTCTCATTTATATATATATATATATATATATATATATATATATATATAATTCACGAACAAATCGATGAAGGGTGTTACAACAATCGATAAGTATATGCCTTTGAAGATCGATCTATTCTTTACACTCAGCAATATAATCATACTTGTCGAATTAACTTACTGTGTGCATTTATTAATTCCTCCTTACACTTGCAGCAACCTGCAAGATTCATAGGTTAGTAAGAGCATCATTTGTGAAACATAAAATTAAAAGATACCTCTATTCTATTTACTAAGAAATCTAATCTACATTAACAATATAACCTTCACAATCTCTTAATTTGACACGGTCTCTGATTTTTTGTGTGTTGCAGGTTTGATGAGTGCATTTAGAGAGGAGGTCGCTCCTTGGTTTGAGCAAATTCGTTGTCTTCTTGATGAATTTGCTTCTTTCTTTATGAATTTCGCTGTCACTATTGATTAAAGTCACTGCTTTTGGATCAGATTTTCTGTTGATGCTGATTGGATTCTTTGCCTTGCTGATGCAATTCGCTGTTGAAGGAAGAACTTGTTGTGTTTTGTTGATTGAATGAATGCTTTGAGTCCTCCTATATAGGCGCTTTTAGGGCAAAAGACATATTCTTTAGGGTGAAGGCCGACTTTACTCATGAATTTTGACATTTTGCTTTGTAACCTTAATGGATTTTCAATGTAGCTTTGCAAGATTTGCTAAATCGGCCTTTTGAAGCACCTTTTCTATTTGACATCAAGGCAGATTTTCATGAGACCTTTGCCATTCAAACCCTTGGTCAGATTTTTCAAAGGTCTTTGCAACACTTGACTTGGCAGTTTTTAATGATGGCTTTGCAACTTTGCTTCATGGCGGCATTTGACAACACCATTGCAAGTTTAATGTAGTGGCGACTTTTAAGAAGACCTTTGCATCTTAGGATTGAGGCGGCATTCCAAGGGGGCTTTGCAACTTGTCACCTAGGCGGCTTTTTGAAAGACCATTGCATCTCAGGGTTGAGGCGGCAATTTGGAGGAGCTTTACAATTTTTCCCCTTGCGCGGCTTTTGGCAACACCTTTGCAACTTGGATTCTTGAGACACCATTGCATCTTTAGCTCTTGGCGGTTAATTAGAGGACCTTTGCAAATTGATCTTCAAGTCGGCATATTGAGGTACCATTTCAACTTTTGATGAAGGCGGCATTATGGGGGGTCATTGCAACTTTTGCTTGAAGGGGAAGATTTGAAGTAGCTTTGTATCTCAATCTCCAAGTTGAATTCTCTTGACTTCTTTGCAATTTCATGTTTACCATCGCAATCAAACCTTAGATCGGCTTTTCACACCACCTTTGCAACTAGACATCAAATCGGCATTTTAGGGGGTCATTGCAGGTTAGCCATCAAGTCGGATTTTTGAAGAGGCTTTGCAACTCAACACCTAGGCGACATATCAGGACCCCATTGCAAGTAGATCAAGATGGCGGAAATTTTGATGTCCTTTGCATGTAATACTTGGATCGACTTTTTGAAGGAGCATTGCAAGTTAAGATCAAGACGACTTTTAGGGATACCATTGCAAGAATTGCTTCTTGGCGGCAATTAGAGGCACCATTGCAAGTCATCACCTTGGTGACATTTTGAGACCCCATTGCAACTCATTCTTGAAGTCGGATTTTCAAATCATAATTGCAATTTGATGATTGGGGCAACCTTTCTTGACACCTTTGCAAGGTATGATGAAGGCAACATTTGAAGATACCATTGCAATTCCTTACCTTAGGCGGCATTTTTGATGACCTTTTCAAGTCAGTCACTTGACCAGCGTTGCAATCTTCTTCTTAGTCGGCTAATTAGAGGATCTTTGCAATCCATTTACATCCAAAGTTTCATCAAGATTCTAAGGTAAGTTTGCCATATTTCACCTTTTAGGCAAATCGTGATTCAAACTTCATCCTTTGTTAAAATCTTTGCTTACCAAATTGGCCATCTAAGGTTCCTTTGTACTAGATCTTGATGTAATTGAGACAAATCTTAATTTGCGTTCCTTATGCTCTTTTCAAACCATCATTGACCTAAGCCTAGTGATTTTGATAGTTCCACCTTTGTTACATAACTCTTAACTCATGAGTATCATCCTTAGTCATGGCGATTGGAATTGCTTTAGAACAAGGGAAACCATTTGAAGATAGGGTTGTATCTCATTTCATCTTGAAGAAAGTATTACATGTAAGAGGCTAATAGCAAAGACACGACAACTACCAAGACAACTAAGCTAAGGCAACTAACCTAGAAAGCGAAAAAAGTGGGGGTTTCCATTTGCAATGGGGCTATGTGTGAAAACGTCACAACATCTAGCGCCACCTCGAACAAATGTTCCTAAACATTTCAAAGATAAAGACTCAATCCATACTTAGAATCTCCAAAAAAATCAACCCAACTTATCTAGAGACTAGGAAAAATACTCAAGGTGGAAGAAGAATCCCAAACCGGATCAAGGCACTTGGTCTTTGATTACCCATGTGTGTGCAAATGCGTTCATTTCCTCTCAACAAGACAATCATAACTTCCAAGTTCCATCGTGATTAGCTATGTAGTTTTACTAAACTCCATAAGCATCCTGGATAGAGTCTCGTTGCTAGTCGGATGTCTATAGCCCCAACGAGGTTATCATTGTAATCTCACGAATATTGCTCCATTGCTAGCCAGGCATCCATAGCCTTGTCTACTTTTGGCACAACAATCTGCACTGTGCGACAACCGGCTTCATCTCTCTGGATGGTAGAAAACCTATTGACTGGCTTCTTTACAACAACCTGTTCTAATTTGGCCAAGAAGTCAACCATATCATCTTCTTCTTGAACTTCTATTACTTGTGTCTTTATTTTCAATCTTTCCTTCAACCAATCAGGAATAGTGGGCTGTTCAATGCCTTCCTCTTCTTGATTGCCTTCCTTACATGAGACGTCCTAGACTCCTCGAAGAGCGGAAATCATTCCCTCTCGAAATTCACTATCCAAAACATTCATTTCATCAGCTGACTCCAATATTTTTGTGCCTGTAGGAGACGAGGGCTCTTCATCTTCTTGATGGACTGATTTTACATTTCCTCCATGAACTGGCGAAGGAATCTCCATATTCGCCAACGAGTCATCGATAGCCAATGTATCAATTATGTTCTATGATGCGGCAGAACGAGACGGTTCTATCCTTTGTTTCTTCTGAGCAGGTCCTTCATTTACAACTGCCTTCCCTTTTGTTCGTGAAGAGCTTCCTACTTCTCCTTTCTTTTTAGCACTTTCAATCGGTTTGGCACTTTGAGATGCTTTTGCATTTGAAGAACATTCTTCTGCTTCACCCATCAGGTCATAAGTCAAGGTCAAATTTCTCCGTCTTAGTCCATGAATTTGCTGATCGATCCACCAACTAGAATACTTCACAACTGGCCGCATTAAAATGGCCAAGTTTGCATGCTCAGGTTCTCACCATCTGATAGGCGGAAGAGGTGTATTCTCGCCAAAGCATGGTTGAGTGTACTTTGCATTATCTTCCAACCGATCAAGCACACAAAAAGTTTAGTTATTCTGATCAAGCTTACTGGTAGTCTGGACCATAGTCTCTTCCTGATGTCAAATTCATTTATAGCATCTGCCCAAAAATCTTCTAAGTCCACTCTATGCTTGTATCTTTCTCCATTTACTGTCCCAATATTGTTGTGAGGATCATAGTTAGCTCTGGACCGGTAGAATGTGAAGGGATACAATTGAATCTCTAGCCTGTCACTTTCAGCAGCCTGCGCCGTTGGACAAGACTCCAACATATTTCCAATAAAGAATGAGAAGGAAATAGCTGCCTTCTGCCTTATTCTTTTGAAGCCCTGATATGTCTCCAATTGTCTAAGAACTTCTAGTAAGACCATTCTATTGGTGGGATAGATCGGAAGTCGGTAAGGACGACCGACAAAACCTTGAACTCTTATGTACGTGAATTTCGAAAACTTGATAAACCAGGATCCATACTTGCTAATTAAACTCTAAACTTCAGGAGATAACCTTTGATGAGTTCCCCCTTGTAGTGTCCTTGTGATATACATCAAGAATGCATCATTTACTCGCTTGAAATGGCTCTTTTCACTAAGTTGCAACTGCGGGTAACAATCATAAGACCTGAATTCATTTTCACCATTGCCAACTATGCCTCTGCAAATCAGTCCGGAATATCTATAATTTCTGGCCAATAGGTAGACAATGTTAGAGCTCATGTAAAATGACTTTGTCCTGTCTAAATTTGTCAATTGTTCATGAAGATTGTTATGATTGTGCGGGACCAATTGAACATCCTGACTCCCGAGGTGATTTCATCAATGAAGTAGTACATCTATGTTTCAAATGGCGCACCTTGAGGGCTGCCCATTACTCTATTCAGCAATAGAATAATGTCACCATATTCCTCTTTGAAGTATGGGCATAGCAGCTTCTTTGGCATTTTGTTTTGGGAAGGTCTTGTCTTTTCCAACCACGACTTGTTGATATTTGCCGCACAGAGTTTAGACTGGTCATCATAGATCTTTTGGGTATCTTCTTTAGTTTTATATGACATTTTATTGTAGTTTGGTATTCCAAACACTTCTTGAACGACTAACTCTGAAAGATTAGGTAATACCCTTCCATCAGGTGCAATGATCGCTCTACCTTGTGTATCATAGTGCATAGCACATTCACCCATTAGCTCAACACATTCTTTAGCTGGTGGAATTCCATCTGCTTGGACGATGCCATTCCTCATCATCCGACGAGCAATGGGTGTTAGCAGGTATCCATCATGGCCATACATTCTCTTTTTGAAGTCTTCGAAATCCACATGCCCAAGGTCAGTATCTGTGACATTCTTCCACTTGGATTTGATCTTTGATTCCTGCTGCAATCCTTTGTTGGCGAATTTCATTTGAGCTTTCTTGAAAGGAACTCGTATGGTGGTCTTTAACCTGCAAAACACATGAAAACTTAATTTTATTTTCGAGAAAACTTTCAGCTTGTTAAAAAGCTAAATTTCTGCGAAAAAGCAGACTGTAAGTGAAGAATTTGGCCAAGAAATCGATAAATTTGTGAGAAATAAGACAAAAAGGTGAAAGAATTTAGTCAAATTCAGATATTGGGTCTTGGAAATTGCTCTTGTGACTGAAATCTACCTTCAATTCTGAAAGTTCTGTCTTAAACTCTGAAAAAAGCACTTTGTTTTTGACTTCCAACACTTAGAAATTTTTTATTTCTTCAAAATTCCTTCTTGAAAATCAATTTTCCACAAAATTTGAGAGAGAGAAAACTTCTTCTCAATTGCCTCCAATCTTCCAACCTGATAATGAATTTGAAAGTGACTGGTTGAAAATATATAGAGTTAAGAATTTTAATTTTAGTATCTCCATGTTTTTTGATTTATTATAATTTTTTTGTGTTTTAATGTTTTAAATCTTTTCAAAATGGAAAGTTTTATTTTTCTCTCAAGAATCCATCCGTAGCTTTAAAAAGCAAAGAATCTTCTAGATCTTTCTCTGAAATTGAATTTTTTTTGAATTTTTGAAAATAATTCAAGTGTTTGAAGAATATTTAAAAATATTCTAATGCGTCAAGCTCAATTTTTCCACCCTGTTCGTTTGATTGACCCTTGATTTCATGTGCTATTTTGTCAAATTTGTTATTCCTCTAGATATTTTTCTTTCCTCGTCATGGCAAGTTGGTCATTTTTATGTCTAATTTGTAGGTGAACTTTCATCTTGCTTAGCGATCTTCACATATTCCATTTATGCCTAGGCGAACTTTGAAGGTCTATGTGCTATCTTTCTTGGCAAACTTTATCATCTTTATGTCTAAACCGAATGCCATAAGCGAACTTGGCTAGTGTCTAGATTGGCAAACTTTGTTTTCTCCTTGCCATTTTCATATACTTCCTAGGCTGACTTTGCCTTGATCTTGACATGGCGGACTTCATTAGTGTCTAGACATTGCTTGGGGTGGACTTGGCACCATGTTGGACAAGGCAGACTTTGCTTATGTTTGGGCAATTTTCTTTCAACCTGTCTTTGCCAACCTCCTCTCCTCATGGGTGGACTTTGTCTATGTTTGTGCTATGCACTTGGGCTTAGTTTAGACACTTGAGTTTCAATCTTCCTTGTCTTTGGGCGGACTTGGCTCTTGTTCTTGCGATGTTCATCTCAACTTTTTCTTTGGCAGATCTTGGACTTAGCAAACCATCTTTACATGTGCCTTGGTCGGACTTGAAGGTTCATTGGCCATGCTGAGAAGAGGGCGGATTTTAACTTGGTTTAGACATCTTTCATATGCCTTGATTGGACTTTGCATTGTGTTTGGCTTTCTTTCATATGCCATGGTCGGATTTCCAAACCTTTTGGACATGTCTTTTTGTGCATTTTAATCCTTGTTTTAGTTTTCTTTCCTTGCAACTTTGTCTAGATGGCGGACTTGAAGGCAGGGTGGATTTGATGTAAGTCTTGCCACCTTTTCTTTAGTGTGCTTTGCTTTTCCTTGGGTGGAGTTTGAGTGTTTGATGCCAAGGCGGACTTGGCTTACCATTGGACAACATCCTCTTGGCGGACTTTGAAGACATCCATCTCGCCATTCTTTTTATGCCTTGAGCGGACTTCCAAGGTTTTTGGACAACCTCTAACATGCTGGGCAGAGTTTACATATGTTTGGATATTGCTTTATATTTGCCATGTTTGGTTGGCTTAACCTTAACCATAGGTAGGAGTTTGCTTAACCTTTGCCACCTTTCTTAAGTGCAGAGAGGAGTTTGATGCTATTTAGACATCCTTTCAAGTGCTTAGGGCAGACTTTGGAGTGCTTTGGACATCCATCTTATGCTTGGTTGGACTTTGGCTTCCATTGGCCATGTCTTCCAAACATCTTCATTCAAATTGCCATGTTTATATCTAATTTGTCACGTTAATACTTGGATCATCTGGAACAAAACCCTAAATTAGGGATTTTACCCTACTTTTTACGCTGAGACATAATTTTTAAATTCTGAAGACATGGGCACTAATCATATAACTCGAGGAACAAAACCCTAATTCTACTTTCAAAAAAGCAGAAAAAAGCAAAAAGCAAAAAAGCAAAAAGCAAGCCAAAAAAGTTGCTTCTCGGATTGTGCCCAAAGTGCCAGAAACAAAACCTATTAATTTTTGAAAAAGCAAAAAGCAGAATTTCCTAAAAATAGAAAGTTGTCAAAAATGACCCAAAGCAATTGCGATCCTCGTCCTTCGGACCTTCTAAGCACTTTGACAACGTGCAAACACTATTCTGAGCATGAACTCTTTGCTTGGCTCGAGATGACTTCTCAAAAACTCTGACTCAAAAACTCTCAAAGAAGATGGATTTACAAAATTGCAGAGCTAGGACAAAACCCTAAAAAGCAAACAACAGGGGGTCCCCATTTGCAATGGGGCGATGTGTGAAATAGGTCACAATAGGACCACCTACATTTTTCGTCCACTTGGTCTTTTGGTTGTGGTCTTTCTTTTAGCAGCGGTTTGTTCAATCTCCCCAGGTCTGCAAGTGTTTTGACAAATTCTGATCAAATTTGCAAGTGTTATGAGCGAATCTGACTAAGTTTGGAGCTTGTTTTGTCTATTTTAGGGTTTTTGCTCTTCAGACTTAGATTTGTGGTCAGTAGCTTAGGGTTTTGGAAAATCTGAATGTAGCAATGAAGTTAGAGCCCTATAAGGAAGCTACCAGTGAAATTTAAGCAAATTTTGGGCACTTGTTATTTTTAGTAAGTTTCACTGCATCATAGATTGGCCTAATCTTGCATTTTAACAAACTTACTATTTTTAGTAGTGTCTTTTTAGTAAGTGCCACCCTGTCTCGATTTGCCCTAATTTGATGTTTGGAAGAACTTACTATTTTTAGTAAGTCCATTTTTGGCAAGTCTATCTTTGGTAGTGGGCAAGACATTGATGGCAGAGCATTCCTAAAAATCCAAGTTCCAAATCCGGAAAGTTGAAAAAGCAGGTAGTTGAGCAAAAAAATGGCTAAGTCTGGAACTCCTTCCAAAATTGGCATAGGCATGGAAATCTAAATGAAGACATGGAAGGATTCTTCCTTCACCTCGAAATTCTCTTCAATCCCAAAATGGCACTCAAGTTGGAAGGTTGGGTGCAAAAGTCACATCAAGGAGGAATTTCAAACTTCATCAAAAAATCCTTTACCTTGGTCAAATGGCCCCCAAGCAGGAAGTGGAGTGCCAAAATGTCATGGAGGAATTTTTCTTCAAGAGGAAATTCCTCCACTTCCTTGGAAATGTGCTCAAGGAAGGGATAGAGTGCCAAAATGATGTGAAGGAGGATTTTCTTTCTCTGGCCAAATTCCTTCACACCCTTCCAAATGTGCTCTAAGGCAGGATAGGGTGCCAAATGAATGCAAGTAGGAAAATCCTCCTTCAAGTAAAATTCCGTCTCCAACTAGAAAATGCGCTCTAAGGCTAGGTGTGGGTGCCAAAACTAGGTCAAGGAGGAATTCCTTAATTCCTCCAAAATCCTTCTCCACACAAGAAATGCGCTCATGGTTAGGAGAGAGCGCCAAAATGAGATTAAGGAGAAATTTTCTTGCACATCAAAATCTCCTTCCTCCTCTAAGAAATTCGCCCAAGGAAGAGATAAAGCACCAAAACTTATGCAAGGAGGAAAATCCAAAATTCCAAAATTCCTTCCCTTCATGAAAATGTGCCTAAGGAAGACGAAGAACGTGAAATTTGTCTAAGGAATGAAGAAATCCCTTCCTTAGCAGGAAAATATCAAATGTAAATAAAAATCATCTCCTTCTTTCAAAGTGTGCTCAAGGACAAAACAAAACATGAAAACATGGCAAAAAAGGAAAAGTTCAAAATTCAAAAAATTCCTCCCTTAGGGTAGAAGTGTGCCCAAGGTGAAGAATTTCAAGGCATGAGAAAAATTGGCTTACGTGAGAGAATTTTCTCTCTATAGGACTCCGAACAAGGTAAAATTCCTAAGACATGGAAAAAATGGTTAGTTGATAGAAAATCTACCTTCAGGACAAGATGTGCACGATAACACAAAAATTTTCTTTTAGGACAAAAAATCTCTCTAGAAAGATTTTCTCTCTCCTAAAATTCCAGACATACAGGATTCCTTTAGAAGTGGACAAAATTGTTAAAATTCTTCCAAGGAAAATCTTTCAAAGTATCTTTATGCACCCAAAATGGAAAGATTTTTGTAATAAATGAGTTGGCGACATGCAAGGGGAATATTTTGTATATAGTAGAACTTGAAAATTTATAGAAGTTTCCATTTTCGAACTCAAAATGATGGCAGGGTCCATTTGCATGGCAAGTTGTCAAAAGGAAACATGACGCATATTAATGCAACTGCCAATTTTAACCCCTCGCCAATTTAGCAACTTAGTGGGAGATTTCTATTTAAACGACAATTTGGAATTCATTTTTCACAACAGTTTTTGGAGAAATTGGAAGCTAAAGAAAAGTGAAGAAAAGTCAGAATCAAAGTTTAATTATTTTCCAGAAGTTCTCGTTTTTGGAGGTTTTATTTTATTCTAAGTTTTGAATCGCAACATGGATTTCCTTAACGGATTTATTGAATTTCTTTATTACGGATCCAATGTTTGTTATTTTATTATGCAAGAATAGTAGAATCCAGCAAGGCTGCAAACACTTTCCGACAGACGTCGGGCAAAGAGGATTCTTCCAGAATCAAAGATTAATTTGAAGCGGAAAGAAGTCAACGACACCAATCTAGGAATATTCAGGCTGGGAGAGTTCAAAAAAAGAGTCAATGGAACAGTTAGATGTGCTTTGTCAGTCATTGCCAAAATGTTTGTCAAGAGTGGTGTTGTTGCAGCTACTGGGTTCCCTCCAGCCATTAAGTGCCCAGAGCTGATTATGGAGTGTGCAAAGCATTACAATGCAGAAAGAAGGGCAATCTTTGGCACCAAACTGAAAACTCCTGGCCAACCTTTCAGCTGAAGGAATTGGAGAAACTTTTGGGATTCCAACATACCAGTCCATGACGTACAAGAGCAAGGAAAGAGCAACGATGATATATGATGTTGGCTTCAAGAGATATGCTGAAATAATTAATAAAGTATGGATGCAGAGGTCAAAGCCTCATATTTCTAAGTTACCTAAGCAAATAACCAGCATGGATTTCAAACGGTAGTATGCTGACCTTGTGTTGATGATGAGTAGAATCATGGGATGTTTGCAGGCCTTCATGTTTGAACCGTGGATGTTTTACTTCGTTGGCGAAGTAATAGAAGGTGAAAGAATGATAGATTGGGCAAAGATAATCAGCCACAACTTGGACTAGCAGCTGAAGAATTAAGGCAATCCCAATCTTTCTATATGAGTTCATATGTCATCTACTCCTTGGCTAGAATGGGCAAATTCAATGGATTGCCAGGAAAAGGACCCATGGGATGCGGACCAGGACAATTAAAAGTTCATGAGTACTATTTGCAGTTACACAAGTATATAATACTACTTTCAAGGAAGCAAGCAACACATTCACAATGCACATCACCATAACATTGCAAGGACTCCATACAAGGTTGTCACAGGAGGCTAGAAAGTTAGTAAAGAAGTATGGACCCTAGTATATCCAATTTCCGAAATTCACTTACATTCGGGTCCAAGGGTTCTCTGACCAGCCGTATAAGCTACCAAGATATCCAACGGACAAGATGGTAGTGTTGGAGGTTACCAGACAATTGACCGCCTTTGACAAATTCAGAAGAAGTTGTCACTTGAATTCCCAATTGTCCAACACTGACGGGAATAGAAAAGTCAGTAGATGAATTGTTATTCTATCATTTAGCATTTCATACTGTGAGGACATTCTTTGATCCATATAATAAAATCAAGATGGTTAATAGAGTAAAACATAAGCATAAGATTCAGTTGGAAGATTACTGGGCCAATGCCAAAGATGACTTTAAAGTCAAGAAGAGGATGTTTTCTAGGTTGCTTGTCAATTTGATAAGGCTTTGTGAAGTTATACAAGTGCCAGATCAGGTTGAGGAAGATGAAAATATGGTTCAACCAGAGTATGAAAATCTGAAGGATAGGCCTACTCAGGCTCCAGATTGGTCAGAGCTTGAAGTTGATGATTTAAATGTTCTAAATAAGTTAGTCCTGAAATTCACTAGGCACTAGGTTGAGTGGCACACCACAAAGTTAAAAGCAAAGAATGCTCGCTTGACTTACTAGTTGATGGGAGACCTGGACTCTCATAGTGAGGCAACGAAAGGATTCATTAGGAGCACATGATAGGGAAGAGGAAATTCCGTAGGAAAGACCAGAGCGTAGGAAAGAGAAAAGCAAAGCATAGTCACTTGCTAGCTCTTCCAGCGTGCATGAAGTTGAAATATTCCTGGAAGGAGTTACAAGAACCCAGCCGCAAGAAGATGATCGTGACACTGTGTGGGCACAAGATATGCTCAGCATTACTGCTTTCCATAGACCTGTTCAGCAAAGGAGTCAAGGACAAGAACTTCCTCCTAATCCAGAACAACGGTATCAAGATTGTTTCATGGAAACAAATTATTCTAAAGGGCTAGTAGGCTAATTAATTAAGTGGGGGGAATGGCTAGTGCAGCAGCCCAGGAGGGCCCCGACTATTCTTAGCTAGGCACATTGTGGGACCATGCTTATAGTCCCACCCACCTTGCAGGACGGGAAACTATAGTTCTTGCAGGGTGGGTGGAAAGTAAGCGAAGGACTTAAAATTGTTTGCAAGGCTTACCTACCTGTTGTGACGTATTCACACATCGCCCCATTGCAAATGGGGACCCCTACTTTTTGCTTTTTAGGGCTAGTTTTCTTTGCTTAGTTGTCTGGGTCTTGGCTTTTAGCCTTTGCATTGGAGGGTCGCCAGGGGGCTCATTAGGATAGCATGCTCTCCTTGAGTTGAAGTGGGTCAGTAGATGGTCTAGGTCGGGGTCTCTTTGGAAGCCTTCTCTAGGTTAGGCCTTGCTCTTGTTTCTAGGTTAGGTTTTGATTGAGTTTGAGGGAGTCCTTATATCTTGCTAGCAGTCTTGCCTTTTGAGACCTAGGGCGTTTAGTCAAGGAAGTGATGAGGAATTTGAGTGAATTTTCTTAGAAGCCTCTTTTGCTCCTAGTCTAGACCTCAAAGCTTGCCCCTACATCTTGACTGAGTGAAGAATGACCTATTTTTTGCATTGTGAACAGGTTGGAATGAGTTAAAATAAGGAAATTGAACCTAAAAGACAACTTTCGCTCCTCACCCTTCCAAAGGGTCCAGAGCAAAATTCTTGGATAGGTCCTATCCTTCCAGAGGTACCTAGGTGAAATGGCTAAGATGTCCTTGTAATCCAATTTTTTTGGGCCAGGAACTTCCTTAAGGTGGTTTGTTAGCATGTCTTGAGGTGAGAACAACGGGTGTGAGGGTGAAGTTTGAGTGCTTGAGTGATATTTAAGGCTAAAACACCAATTCCGCTCTTGACCCTTCCAAAGGGTCCAGAGCAAATTTCCTTATACCTCCCTTATTGGTCCTAATTTGCCTCATAAACCTTGTCCTTATGGCGTAGTGAAGAGAGAATTGATTTGTGAAATAGAGTGAAGTGAGGAAAAGTGAGGAATTTGTGCAAAAAGCAGAATTTTGCTCCTGACCCTTCCGAAGGGTCTAGAGTGAAATTTTTTCAAGCTCCCGAACCTTCCAAAGGGTCCAGAGAGAAATTTCCCAAATGGCTTATTTCTTCACTAGGGACATTGAATGGTGGTCATTCATGGCAGAAAGAAAGATCAAGGATCAAGTCTAAAACAAAGATGAGTGAAAAAGGATGAGAATTGAGCCTAATTGAGAAAATTCGCTCCTGACCCTTCCAAAGGGTCCAAAGCAATTTCTTCATGAAGTACTATACCTTGCTCCAACCTTCAGGCTAACTCATTCCCAAGCAATTTTGAAGGCCAAAGACTTGTTTTTCATGATCAAAGGATGAAGAATGGAGCTTAGTGAGGGAAAAACAAGCAAAATGCAATTTTCGCTCTTGACCCTTCCAAAGGGTCTAGAGCGAAATCCTTAACTAGACTCTCTATTTTGCCTAAAACACTAGAAGGACCTTGTTTTGAGCTAAATAGGTGGCGAATTGACTTGATTATGGAAAGAGGAGATTGGATAAGTCAAGTTTGAGGTGAGTTGAGAGGAAAAGAAGTGTGAAATGAGCTTAAGGAAGAATTTCGCTCCTGACCCTTCCAAAGGGTCCAAAGCGAAATTTCTTAAAAGCACTATTTTCTTCCTTGTTCAAACCAAGATCTTTGTTCCTTGGACATGGTTGGGAGAAGATTGATATATTCTTGCCTTAAGAAGTGAATGAAAGTGAAGGAAATGATGGATTTAAGCCTAAAAGACAAAATTCGCTCCTGACCCTTCCAAAGGGTCTAGAGCGAATTTTCATAGAATTCTCTCTTTGCTTCATTTTTTGAACTATTTTGTGCCTTGAGGCCTTAGCTAGGATGTCATCATGCCTTGGAAGCAAGTGATGGGTGAAAGGGTGAAGGATTTTGGCCTAAAATGCCAATTTCGCTCGTGACCCTTCCATAGGGTCCAGAGCGAAATTCCTAAAAACACCTATTTTCTCCTTGTTTGAGGTCAAAATCTTAGTTCCTATGGCATGGTTGAGGGAAGATTGGTGCATATTTGCCTTGCAAGGTGGATTGGAGCAAAGGAAATGATGGAATTGAGGCTAAATCACAAATTTCGCTACTGACCCTTCCAAAGGGTCCAGAGCGAAATTCCTAAAACCTCCTTTTTCTCCCAATTTTGTGTCAAGCCTAACGTTGATGGGGGTGGATTGAACTTAAAGGTATCCCTAGGCATGCATTTGAGTGAGTTGTGATCACAAAAGGTTAAGAATTTGTCCAAAAATGCAAATTTCACTCCTGACCCTTCCAGAGGGTCCAGAGCGAAATTCTTTATAGGTCCTGTCCTTGGCCAAGGCCCAAAGCAAAATCCTTCTTTCAGGCCTTCTTGGGGGTCAGATAAATGATGTCTTCATGAGAGAGGAATTGAAAGGTGAAAAACAAGGCAAAATGAAGTGAGAAGGAGGAATTCATCCTAAAGGAAGAATTTCGCTCCTGACCTTTCCAAAGGGTCTAGTGCGGACTTCTTCAATGGACCTTGTACCTTGCCTTAGCACTTCGATAACCCCGTCCTAAACAATTTTTGAGAGCAAACGACTTGTTTATACCTTGAAGGAGCACAATTATGAAGTTTATCGCCTTGAAGAATCAATTATGAATAGGGAATTAACTAAGGTTACCAATTTCGCTCTTGACCCTTCCAAAGGGTCCAGAGCGAATTTCACTATAGGGCCTGTCCCTGGAGAGGATCTTGAGCGAATTTCATTCTAATGCCTTCTTGTTGATGATTTAAGGTGAGAAATATCATGTTAGAACAAATATATCATGTTTACTTAATCATCCTTTGTTTTGCAGATTAATAAAATCAAGATGGAGGAGGATCAGGCCAGGACAAGGAAGACCTATTCAAGTTCCATCATCATCAAGGACACTTCAAATGCATGGAGCAGGACTCAAGGTGCTTCTAAAGCGTTGGAAGACTTAAAGTGTTCAAGGAGTTGCAAGCTATCTTCAAGATCTTCATTTTACCACATGGAAAATCACAGGATGACAGAGAAGAAGGATCTTACAAGCACTTCAAGGCGAAGTATGCTACCAGAGGAGGAGTGACTTGATCGTGAAGAGGCCTCATCAAACACATGGGAGTCAAGGAGGTACATCATTCATTGCATCAGGGATAAAGGAGGATCAACCAAGGCACAAACGCAAGACAAGGTGGCATCCTAGTCACTATTCCTCCAGTCAGAAAGCTCCACCTCGGCATGTCCAGATTCAATGTACCTGACTTACCAGTGATGGCACAAACTTCGAGGCACCTACCCCTGAATTCTATTGGTCCACACATGAAATGTAATTTTCTCATTGGCTAAAGGAGTTTGTTGTTACAAACCCTAATTAGGGTTTTCCATCTCGTAATCCTAGCCATTGATTGTAAATAAATCAAAGCCATTGAATTGTAAAGAGCTCCCTATATAAAGCTCTGGCTCTTCATCTGTAAAGGTTAATAATTAATAGTTAGAGATTAGTTAAGAGCTAAGATTTAGTAGCTAGAATAGTAAATAGAATAGCAATTAGAGTAGATTAGGAAGAGAAGGCAAGAAATTGTTGCCTTGATTGTAAATGAACTCCATTTTCATTGAAATTATGGTGAAGGGTGTTGTTTCTTTGCAATATGCATGGTCTCTTGCTGAATCTTCATTTTAGATGATGGTTAATTAGATTGAATGAAGTTATTGAATGCACTTGCGTGGAATCTGCCTAGTCCAAACCACTAGCCTCTTGCTGATTGTAAGTGTGCCCTGCGTGGTCAACTGGCATAGAATGAGTTTAATGTCGAATCGTTACACGTCTATTGTTCATGCATTATCTTGAATGGTGATCAGTGTTTGGTACTGTGCGATTTGAACATATTTGAAGCATCCCTTAGAAGATCGCACTAAGTTGGTGTTAAAATGTTCAGCTTGATGGTGAGACCCAACCTAGTAGTACTCCGCCTAGTCGTTCATCCATCTTCTTGCATTCTAGGTTTTAGATTAGATTCTCCAAACCCTGTATCTTTTGCCATTTCTTTATCCTCCAGCCAGTAGATAGGATTCAAGTTCCAGCAAATCAGATGCTCAGACATTCGACTGTATGTCCCCTTGTTAATCCAGCATAATCACATCATACTACAAGAGCTTATCCACATGTAGAGACCCTACATACCAGAACCTTGGAGTTGCCTCGATTGATCCTTAGGCGAAATCTTCAGCATTCGGGGAAACTTTGTTCAAGAGAGGATAAGATACCTTGGTATTTTATTCTGTGTTCGCATGTGCATGAAAAACACATCAACACTACCCACTTGATCAATCCATTGATCTTCAGTGCCCTCCCGGTTGGCTGGTCTCGAGCTTTCAAAGCTTCCCATAACGAGCTGGTTGTCTACTCCCTCCCTCCAGATGGGGGTATAGTAGGATGTTTCCCATCTGGGCCAACTAGATTAGCAGCAGGGGGGGAATCATTGGGTCGAACAAGCAAGGATGAATATATGATCCCGGTTACAATTGGAGACTTGGGAACTTTTGAGGAAGTTTCCTAGGAACAGACACAACTGGAAGTTCGGGATCAGTTAGTAGCCGCTCTAGATTAGCTAAAGGAAAGAATGAGGAAGGAACCAAAAGAAGAGATAGATCCTACACAGGAATTGGAAGAATTTCTAAGCAGGATAGATAAGCTAGCAAAGAAGAAGGTGGCAAAGAAGTTTTCCAAAATCACAAGGGATGAGTCAGGATCTAGGACATTACAACTAGCTGTGCCCAAAGTTGACAAAGATAGGAACAAAATTTCACCTGATGAATATGAGATCACAAAGGTCAACTTGGGGCGTGCCTACAAAGCACAAGTAGTGGAAAACTTTGATGAATCTTCCTTAGCACTGAAAGAGAAGAATAAGAAGTTAAAGAGTGAGAACAAAGCCTTGTGCGAATATTTGTGATGCTTGAGGCATCCAGTCAGAGAAGAAGATCCATGCTTTGTTCCTCCCTCTTCTCTTCCCAAGGAATCTATTGATGGTATTGAAGATACAAGAAGGGCTCAGTGCTCTAAGGAATGGGTAGAAGACATCTTCACTTCAGTTGGTAAATTTATTGAAGACTTGGCTCACTTCCATTGGAGAATTCTTGCTATCCTGAACAAGCTTGAAACTGTAGACTATTCATGGGAAGATGTGCATATCTATTAGGACTTGACAATTTCGCACCTGAAAGTACTAATGGGAATTCCTAGGCAGACTGATTGATGGGAAAGCCGTCCAAGAAAATGAAATATATAACTTCCCTCAGTGGTTTTATGCAGTCTGCACTGTGAAGGAATTCTTTGAAACGTTCAGGAAGAAATCCTCAATGTAGTTGAAGCATTGTTTGCAAGAAGGTTGACCGATGAGGAGCTGACACTTGACCATTTGAACGGTAGGTTGCATGAATTCTTCTTTGTGGAATCCTTCTCGAAGGAACATTTGGAGTTTTCCAGCACAATGTGTAGGACTCAAGAAGCCGCGTCAAGTTGGGAGAAGTTTTTCTCCAAGTTTGAAGAGGACATTTCATTGCTGGAATTCAAACTTGAGATTGTGCCAAGTGTCTTCGTTGGAGAGATGGAAGCCGTCATAGCCAAGTTTGTCGATTTGCCATAAATGAACCGGATAATGGTCATCCAATTTTGGACGAGAATTTATTGATTGCATGAGGGCATGATGGTACATTTATTGTTGGTGGACGTTTTGATTGGGTGGTGGCTGATTTAATGCATGGCAACTGTCATATTCAAGGAAGTAGTGGCTCATTTAATGCATGATGGACAATTTGAGAAAGGTGGGCATTTATAGCATTATGGATTCCCTTTTTTGGAGCAAGGAGCAATTAAGGTGTAGTTGGCGAGATTCCTCATTAATGGCTCTCCCCACTACATGGCGTCATATTTTAGAATCTTTGGTCAAACCCTGATCGGGGTTTTGCATGGTAGATCTTGGCAGTTGATTTGATTGTAATCTAGTTGATTTGATTGTATGAGATTGTTGCGATAAGTTTATGAGATGATAATAATGAAACATTGGCTTTTGGTGTTCACTTATGTTGTTTCAAAATTTGCATGGTTTCATCTTCCACACTTAGCTTAGATTTGCTTCAAGTACTTAGATGAATGAAACAGATTGCATTGTTTTATGGTGAGATCACTTGCTCATACCCTTTGCCGATAAATGATTTCTGTCTGCATTGTAAGGTTGGACTGAGCTTTTACATGTGCGTTCTTAACTTAGATTGTTGGATGAACATTGTTCTTTGATGGTGTTCATTGGTGGTCTAAAATCTTACAAGCACAACCTTTGAAGATTGCACCCTCTTTATGTAATTGTCTAGAAGTGGCCAAGTAAAGTGTGGTAGATCTCTCTTGAATCTTTGCTATCTGTTGAGTTCTTAGCTCTAGATTAGCCTTTCTAAACCCTTTCCTATTTTAGTTTCTGCATTATCTTATTGAAAAGTCCCCAAAAGGAGCCATTTATTGACAAATCATTCGCAGAAGTCTCCTTGAAGTTTTAGAATTTGATTAAGTCTTGTGTGTAAGTCCCCTTGGATTACCAACAACATCAACCAAATGAGTCTATATCCATTGTAAAGTCGCTAGTACGCAATTGGAACCTTGGAGTCATTGTATGATCTTCGTACAATCTTAGCATACACATGTTTTTGATCAAGAGTGGATAGAGTGAATGTTGGGAAACTTTATTTTGTATTGGTGTGGTCATAAAACACCCATCAACAAAGTCATATAATCATATGTTGGCCTTAGTTGTCTGTCTCTTTTGAAGCTAGAATATGATTTGGCACCAATGTGCAGAAGTTGGCATAATATAGAACAACTTTGGCATCTTCTTTGCATAAATCCAATGATCAAATGTAATCTATGGCAAGAGCACAAAATTTACTTGGGTGTTCATTTTAGATTAGCAACATTGGTTTTTATATAAATGTTCAACTTAAATTACCCAATTCTAACATCAGTCCTGATCATGCATGTACTGCCACATTCTAACTATGCACGCTTTTAACATGTTTGTACCTCCTAAATGCAGCAAGAAAATTGATTTACTAAAACAATTAAAAATAATAAATCGACTTCTGCATCCTTCTGTATAAACATTATTATTTGCCTGGTTTATTGAAGACACAACTTGTAATCGAATATGTAGTTAAGCTGTTTTTTGGTGTACATCTTTATCTATTATTATTCTATTTTAGATTACAGCTGGGTTTGTGTAATGCCACTTTAAACAACACTGGCTTCTTTCTTAACATCTTGTCATGCATATAGAATGCAAATGGCTCAGCATCTGATTGCTATTGTCAGGATTTTTGTGCTCTGCATTTACACTGCTATGATAAATCACAACACCATCATCAAGACAGCCAATGTTTAAGGGTTTAAACTTTATTCATGATAAATTATAAGCCCGCATAGAAAATTAGATGAACAAAGGACCATAAAGAATGCAATTGCATGTGTATATCTATGAGTGCAGAATGCAGCTTAGTTGATTTTTATTGTTGGGGAATGACCTTTTCATGACAAAATCAAGGAAAGATGTGGTAAGGATCTTGAATACATGTATGTTTCTTGTGCTTACCAATGTCTTTGTTGTTTAAATACTCAAGAGAGTTTTAACATAGTTACTAGGAGACTCGTCTCCTACCCCTGGATGTCTCAGAGATGGAGACACGTCTCCGGTACCGGAGATGTCTCCAAAAACTTCTGGACGCATAGGGTGCTTTTGGCTGCCATCTCCTACTTTCTCCAAAGTCTCTGAACCAAAAATTGATGTCTCCTGCAGTAGAAGGCAAAAAAAGGAAAGCAAATAAATAAAATAAGCTTGTAGCAAAACAAAGTCGTAGGGAAATAACTAATAAAGAAACTGTGTTGCAGGAAGACAAAAAACCATACAAAGTTATAGTGATCGGATCTACTGACAATGTAGACTTTTTGAGAGGGACATAAACGGTTGTATGACTGATTTCTTCTCATTGCAATGGTCTAAAGAAAAATTGCCTTTACTCTTTAGCCGACAATATTGAGTGTGCTCAAAACCTATATCACCTTACTTTCACTAAACCATTTAGATTGGCTATGGTACCTGCAGTATAAGCAATTTTAATTTCAATTTTTGTTCAATTTTAAAGTTAATGTTAAACTTTACCACTGTTCTTGTTTTCAAAGTTTTCTGTCATGATATTTTCAGGAAATTAGTAAGTTATATTAAAAAAAATTGGCATCTCCAAGTACCCCGTCTCATATTTTTGAAAATTAGTCATACCAATACCAGTACCAGTCTCCAGAGTCTTCAAGTACCCCCGTCTCCTGGTAACCTTGGTTTTTAATCAGTTCTTTCGATAAAATCATCATTGTTTCTTCTTGACAACAATTTTTCACCTAAACGTTAATTTGGGTTGAAAATTTTCTAACTGGCCTGTACAATGTCAATGAAATCAGTTGGGTAAATGATACTCTTGTACCTTTTCCGAGTTTCTAAATTCTGGGACTGGGGTATGCAGGGACATGGGAATCCAGTTTCAGGGACAGCAAAAAATTCCTGGAATATTGGGAATGATGGGGGTACAACTATTAAAATAGCTAAAACAAATTAAAAACAGCTGAAATTCTAAATGACTATTCTCCCTATTTAGCTTTTTTGCTATGTTGACTGTTTGGGTTCGAGATTTTGGATTGGTTGCTCACCTATTATTTGTCTGAGTTTAGTACAGCTGGGTTCGATAGAACTCTCTCTCTACATAAACCCACAATTAGAAGAAAGTAGTTATAAAATTGAGAACACAACTGATAACTAATATTACAATGCCGGTTGTTCAATCATAAATGTTAAAGGTAAATCAAAATGGTTTATATCTTATTAGCATTTTTTAATTACGAAGAGAGGCTTATTAAATCGGCAAAATATTGCAAATAAATACAATAGTGGAATAACAAAAGTAACAAAGAGGCTAGACCAAGAACAATCCAGCAAAGCCACAAAAGGTCACAGAATCCATCAGAGAAAAACAATTCCTCAAGTTTGAAAATGTCTGACATAGGGTGAATGTGGATAGAGATGTATGTCTTCATTGGCCTTTTGCAGGGCAAGAGAGTTGAAGTTTCTAGAAATATGCTGCCAGCTGATCTGGTCAAAGTCTTGTATGATGTTTGAAACCTTTTTTGGCAAAAGATGAAGTGGGAAAATCTGATTCCATGCTTTCCTGAAAGGCATTAGATTATTAATTTTGAGTCTCTATAAACAGGAAGGTTCTTGAATTTTTTCTTTGTTACAAGAAACAACCAAACTTGCAGCTTGTGAGTTCAACCACATTGTTGAAGTTCTGTTAAAGATTTATGCAGAAGTCTAAAATTATATGTTGAGGATCGGACGAAAGCATACAACCAGCAGTGGCTATGCCAGGATTAACTTTTGAGGCACCATAAAAAATTAGCAGTGGATAATTAAAATGAATTTCTAGAGTGAGACAGGCAATCAGGGCTGTTTTTTTTTTTTAATATTTAAGTGCTAACCAAGAAAAAAGAGGGGTTAGCTCCCATACATCATGTCAGGAATAATCCGAAGAAAGGCCTCTTTCCTTACATTCACATCTTCAGCATACTAGACTTAATAGACATACTAGCATAACTCCTCTGAAACATAAAATTAATTCGACAGGGCTTGAAGAATGATAGCCAGATATTCGCCAATTTCCACTACTTTCACCATAGAAGCCATCGAGAGCCAGCCATCTCCCTCATCCAGCATCCTTTGGAAGGGGGCTAAATTTCTATTGATGACCCCAATCCGATACACCTCCCATGCGTCTTCGATCAGGGTTTTCTTTCTTTCCTTCTCCGCCTTTGCTTGTTCGTATTCCTCACCCTCATCGTCCGGGTCCTCTTCAAAGTCTGATGAGATATAATTGCTCGAGTTGAAATACAGACCGAACAGGCTTAGGCTTACCCAGTTGCTTAAATCTAGGTTCAAGATTTCGTTGGCAATGGCCTGCCCATCCATAGAGCAGATAAACCCATTTATCTTTTGGATACATGTCTCCTTTGAATCTAGAACATCGACCATTGGGCAAAGCACGACTTCGTAGACAAAACCATCACACCAATGTCTACCACCACCCAAGATGGAGGTCACCAGTCTCCATACCGCATCTCCTACCCTATCATCGGTATGAAACAGCCTCCTGCACTGCACTTGAAAACTTTTATCTCTACACATGCAGCTCAGACCGAAATGATGAACCATTTTTGCGACAAATAAGTTGAATTTCGCATGCCACCCCTCTTCATCACTATATCCTTTTTATAATGATCAAATCGTGGATCCACTGGTCAACAATTCTGGAATCGATTAGACCCAGTCTGATTCCTTTCGATTGATTGTTCTCCTTGATATCTTCTTGCAATATGCACATAATCTTTTCTGCAGTACCAATTTTGTACCTTCGTTTGTTGTAGTGATCATACCTATCCTTATTTCATTTATCGAGATTGGTATACAGAGATCTAGAGTACAAGTGAGACGAAGTTTCTCATTTTTTAACCTATTCCTGCTTTGATGTTCTGATTTGCACAATCCTAATCACTTCTTATAGTCCATAAAAGCTTTGCGCTCTGTACTACATTAATGATTTCTTCTTTTTCGTATCTTGACTCCACTCCCATATTCGCCAAGTAATCCACACTCGTGTTTGCTTCACCATAGATATGACTCACATGATACTCCGGAATTTGTTTCAATATATCCAAAATCGATTTTAAACACTTCCCTAATTTCCAATTTTGTGTGCTTCCGTTTTTTATTGCGTTGATTGCAATTTGTGAGTCTCCTTCGATTTCCAGAGGATACACTCGATTTTCCACACAATATTTCAACCCTCTCTCGAGCATAATGAACTCAACAACATTATTGCTCGCAATCCCCAAGTATTTAGAGATACCTGCCAACATCTCACCTTACTATCCCTAATTATGCATCCATACCCTGCCTCTCCCAGATTCCCTTTAGCAGCACCATCAAAATTTAACTTGAGGTGCCTTGGTTCTGGGACTTCCTAACAGACATTCTTCCTCTTATTCTGTTTTGGATTAACTGTAACATTGGGCGTTTTTAGCGAGTGCCACATCATCTGCACTTCCTTGTCCCAGCTTGTGATGCTTTCAGTTCTCCTACCATATGCCTTAGTATTTGCTAATTCTGAAATCATCCCTTTTATTTTCTCAATAATAGTAGTCACATTCAATTCCTTGTCATAAAAAATCCTTCTATTACACTCCTTCCAGATTTGCCACACCAAGACCGAAGGAATAATAATCCATAAGGATCTACATAATGATTTATTTCTTGAAACTGGCCATCTTATAATGTGACTCCTGAAATCCTCATCAAACGCTGTCTGCCACCCTATGTTTGCATGAATCCAATTCCAACACTCTTGTGCAAACCAACAGTCGTAGAGTATATGATCTGTTGTTTCCTCATCTGCCTTACATAGAACACATCTAGTAGGCCCGTTTATTCCATATTTTTTCAACCTTTCTCCCGTGAGTATTCTACCATGCATGGCAGTCCATAAAAAAGCCCCAGCATGCGGAGCCACCAATTTGTCCCAGCATAATCTTGTTGACCGCTCACATCTTTCTTGATCAATTGTCTGAATTTGGTAGCCAAGCTTAACCTTGTATTCCCCAGAACGTGCTGCACACCAGATGATTTCGTCCTCCTCCATGTTAATTGTGATCATTCTTTGTTTTAGTATTTCAGATACTCTCCTCTGAGTTTCTTCAGTCATGCCATCAGCTCTAACTTTCTTCCATCTATAGTTTCCGCTCCCCAATGGGTTTTCCTCCACATAATCAGCCACATATACACCATAGACCCCTTCCACCTCTTCTATCCATTTCTGGTCTGCAAAACAACTCTTAATACTCTCCAAACCGTTCTAAGAGTCATGCCAAAATCTAGCTTTGTGACGATTCCCAACTTTCCAGGACATATGATTTGTGATTAGGTGCTTGCATTCTCTTATGAACTTCCATATAGCAGACCTGTTCCTATTAGTATGTATTGTCAATATTCTCGAAGGGTCATCATTACCCAGGTACTTCTTCTGCATAATTCTGCATCATAACTTATTCAGACATCTATACATCTTCCAAACCAGCTTGGCCCCTAAGGCCAAATTCTGTATTTCCATCTTCCTCATGCCCGCACCCCCACATTCTTTTGATTTGCATGCAAATTCCCAATTCAACAATGAGATCTTTTTTATTTCCTTTGTCCATTCCCATAATTTTTTTTAAAAGAAACTTTCCAGTGCTTTAATTGCTTTGGATGATAGTTTGAAACATGACATTGCATAAATTGGCATGGCCGATAAAACTGATTTAATTAACTGGATCCTACCTGGGAGTGCAAGCCATTTATTCTTCCATATTTCCGTTTTGGTTTTACACTTGGTAACTAGTTCTTCCCACATCTCTGGTCGGGAGGCACCAGTAAACATGGGCACCCCAAGATATTTTGATGGGAGTGATCCTGACTTCCACCTCAATATCTGCAGAATTTTGGTCTGCAAAGGTTTCTTCATATTGAAAAGAAAAACCTCCGTTTTCTCATCATTTATCCTCTGTCTAGCAACAGTAGCATACAATCTCAATGTGTCCTTTATTACCTCTGCTTCCCTCAGTGTGGCTTCTCCAAATGGACTTGTATTGTTCGCGAATTGGGAGTGAGTAGTTGGATTCAAATCCTTATGGATTACCAACCCCCTCCATGAGGTTGATTCCCTTTTCTTGTGTATAAGTCTACTCAGAGCTTCCGCCATTATTACAAAAAGTGCAGGGGAGATAGGGTCCCCTTGCCTCAAACCATTTTTAGTTTTGAAAAATCCAAACAAGACTCCGTTAACTGCTACTGAGAAGTGAGTAGTACCAAGACAAAATCCAATCAATTGTCTCCAATTCGAATCAAACCCAAACTTCTCCACCACCTTGTCAAGAAATTTCCACCAGACTTTATCATACGCTTTTGATATGTCGAGCTTGATTACCGTAGCTTTCTTCTTCTCCGTGATGATCGAGTGCAAGACTTCAGCAGTGAGTATAATGCTGTCCGCAATTTCCCGTCCTGGTATGAAGCCATTTTGTTCTTTAGAAATGAGCTTAGGAAGGAAAAGCTTGAGTATGTTACCTAAAGCTTTGGAAATAATTTTTTTTATTGTGTTGCAAAGCGTGATTGGCTTGAATTCACCCAACGATTTGGCATCTGCCTTCTTTGGAATAATTACCAGTACTGTATTGTTTATTTCCTTTTCTTTCTCAGATCCTCCATCACTTGCCATATATCTTCCTTCATAAAATCCCAACAGTTTTGATAAAAATGGACAGGGAAGCCATCCGGCCCTGGGGCTTTATCCGGGTCCATATCGAAAACTGCCTTCTTGACTTCGTCTAAAGTGAAGGCGGCCATTAGCGATGTGTTGTCTTCTGCAGTGATTAGTCTTGGAATTGCCTCCAATATCTCCTCGCTCCCTATTGAGGGATAGCCATCGCTATCATTTAGAATGCCAGAGAAATATTCAACCGTAGCCTGTCCAATTCCATTCCTGTCTTACACCCTACGCCCATCCTCCAAGATAATTTTATTAATCTGATTAACGGCTTGCCTTGCCTTAACAGAGGAGTGGAAATATTTCGTGTTTTTGTCACCATCCTTTATCCACATTTCCCTAGCCTTATCCCTCTGGTAAATTTCCTCCCTAGTAAGTAGTTCTGCCAATCTTTCTTTTAAATTCTTCTCATCTAAATAGTCCTACTTGTCCATACCTTTATCCATAATTTTCCTTTTTGGTGCTTCTAAATCCCTTTCCACTCACTCTTTTTCCTCAAATATGTTTTTGAACATTTCTTTATTCCATACTTTAATTTTGTTTTTGATGAAATTAATTTCCTAACGAAACAAAAACTTGTCATACCTTTTATATGCGAACACTCCTTCCACTATCCTTCTAATGTTTTCTTGAGAGAATTATCTCTTTACCACATGTTCTGGAATTTGAAATAACCTCCACCCCACCGGGTTTCAGAACCCATCTCCAACATGATGGGAAAGTGATCTGACAAACAATAAGCAAGAGTTTTCGCAATGATTGGCATTCCCTCCATCATCCATCTTGATCCCGTCAGGAATCTGTCCATGTGCTCAACAATATTGGTGAAGCCTAGCCTCTTGTTTGTCCAAGTGAACCATCCTTCAGATGGAATGCAAACCACAGCCTCTATCCCTTGAATGAAGTCCCTAAAGCCCACCATATCCCTGCTAATCTTATTTGTGCCTCCTTTCTTTTCAGATAGGTCCAGAATAACATTGAAATCACCACCAATGATATAGTTGTTAGATCCAAATAGGCTAATTTGCTCATTCAACTCCCATAATTTACTTTTATCCGGTGATTGGGTGGGTCCGTAGATGTTCCATAGAGGGAAGGAGGTGGATGAGATTTTGCTTTGAACATGATCTGAAATCCAATGTTTACTTTTGCCCATGATTTTAATATTGACTTTATTCGGATTCCATAAAATTCCCAGACCCCCCGAGAGCCCCTCAACAACTTGGAAAGAACCAATCCAACTCCTACAGTACTTGATGAAGTTTTCTCCTTCAGTTAATCCACATTTTGTCTCTTGTAACATGACTGTATCGCAATTTGCTTTTCCCAGATGGTGTTTTACCATCCGGTGCTTGTCAGGGGCCCCCAGTCCCCTGACATTCCAACTGAGGATTCTCATTTCTTCCCAAGGGAGCCTTGAACTCCCTTGGTACTCTTTCTTTTGAAAAATTCCACCACACTCATCAATCCCTTTTCAACTGCCTCCTCTCTTTTCTGTCTGTATGTTTTCCTTCCTTTGTTTCCTCTGCCATGCATTCCTTCAATCGACGCAGATTGTTCAATATGTCTTTCCTCTATGATATCAATTTCATCATCATCAACCTCCTCCTCTATCTCCCATGTCTTCTCTGCCACTTGGTCGATTGCTTTATCAACAATGGATGGTAAACTACTTTCCTTGCTAATCTACGACGCCTAAACCTGATTGGGCTGCTTTTCTCCATATTCCGACCGTGTTGAACATTAGTGTTCCTATTATCTATCCCATTTGTTTCGATTTCTTTTCTCTGTTTCTAGGATACTTCAATTGACTCCCTCTGGTTATCTTCAATCTTTTGCTTGACCCTCCACACCATTTTCTCTCGCTTAAATTTTCTGCATTTTTCCTGTTGGGTGATTCTGCATTCCGCAGTTCAGACAGTACACCTTATCCTCCTCTATTTCTACAGTCTGTATCCATTCCTTGCCATGTGCAAGTAACTTAATTTCAGACGGAATCGTTCTATCAGCAGCTACCCAAAGCCTAGCATATAGGTAGGAATCCCCCTCCGCAATTTCGGTGTCGATGTCAATTAGGGTACTCAGTGATTGACCAATTTTATGTAGCGCTTCCTCCGTCCAATATTCCATGGGTAAATTGTTCAATCGGATCCAGACTGGTTTCTCATATGGTTCTGTGATCAATGGGTTGAAATTCCTGTGCCATCTTTGGATGTAAAGCAGGGCTGAATCCATATACCATACTCCGCCTTCCAGTACTTTCAATCTTTCCTCTTCCGTTGCAAAAATTACAATGAAAAAGCCACGCTGTATGAATTTCGTGATTTGGGGGGTTTTCCATGTTTCATTGATCCACTTATAGATCTTTTTCCGTTCAACCCTCGGGCCTATGAATCTGCATATTATTGCCAGATCTTTTAGGAATTCTAGATCCTCCTCGATTTCTTCTGTGACATCTATGATTTGATATTTCCTGCCGATCTTAGGACCCTTTGCTTCTTCTTCCTTGTCGCCATATTCACATCCTTGCGGTTTTTCGCTCGCACCCGCCATTCACTATGTTTAATTTCTTTGCAATCAGGGTTGTGTTAATGAAATCCGAAAGGTTCCATTTTTAAGGAAAAATGTAGCTCAGCATTGGTTATTATATTCATGTTTTGTTTTCCTTAACATTTTCCACCATAGCTAGTTGGATTTTGTGGATCAGAGTTTTCTTTGGAGTAGCTGTATGAAAAAACTTATTTTATTCTTGTCAATCCAAATAAACCACATACAAAAGAAAGGTAAGGAAGATTGCAATTTTTTTATGAGAGGGAATAAGTGGGCTGGGTTGATAAAAGTTCCATTGCTTGATGCAGATTTCAGGGCTCAATTTGTTTTGAAAGGGGACCCCAAAATAGAGAGAGAAATCCAAATGGAATCCTCCTTACTGTCAAAGGGATGAGATTGGGATTCACAAGCTTTGGAACATTTGAAGCAGATATAATGATATCCTTCTTAATGAGATCTTCACCAACAAGAATCTTATTTTGCTAGACAAGCCAGTGATTTTTTTTTTCTTTGGGAGTAACATTGAAGTTCCATATGCTATGCAAATAGCAGTCAAGAGGTTCTGCAGCAAAAAAGAAAATGAGTGCTAGCCTTGATTAAATAGCTATCAGCAACCTAAAGAGCTTGTTTCACCTGAAATTTAATTGTCAACACTGAAAATTGGTAGGAACTGGGAAGGTGTAATGTCGCCTTTTGGGATGATCCTAAATCTTGCCCTTAAAATCACAAGTTCAATTAAAATAAGAAATGTAATATAGTTAGAATTGTAACTTTACCAATTAAATTGTCTTTAGCAAGATAAATCCTGGTTTAGGTCCTGCAAATGTTAAACAACTTTTGAAATATAATTCATAAGATCAATTATTTCTATAAGGTTTAGGGATCCAACAACATATAAGTGCATATATATTAATTATCATCTTAATTTATATAGATAAATCATGCAATAGCTAATTGAATTTAAGAATTCTATAACATTCATAGTTCCTTTACCCATAACCAACCATAATAGGGGTTGGAGAAGAAGCACAATAGGGTGCTCGGATGTTTGCCACAATTAAGCCCAAGGGCATGGAGCATCCAATCAAGACGACACGACCCCTTGGCCCCAAGTGGCAGGAGCTGTTGTCTATCCAACATGAGGTGGGCTACTTAGAAGGGTGATCCATATCTTCTCTCCCAATCATGGCTCCACAACAAGGTGGCCAATGTTCACCACAACTAAGCCCAAGGATGCAGAGCATCCAACCAAGATTTCTTGACCCCTTGGCCTCAAGTGGTAGGAACTCTTGTCCATCCAACATGAGGTGGGCTACTTAGAAGGAGAACACGTATCTGCTCTCCTTATTGAGGTTCCTCTCTAATCCTTACATGATGGCTTATAGGAGTCTCAATTGAATAAATAAATAATTAAATAGATTAACTATTTTCATTGTAACTATAACAAAATATAGAAATATTAGATGTCAAATTTCTTCATTATATTGCATACCACAAAATGATTAGGACACAAGACTGCTGTATTTTTGAATGTTGAAGCCTATATCAAAACTGATCTCCTTTGCTGAGTGCAGATTAAATATGATGATTTCTGATCCTGATCCTTTCTTTGAGTGCCGATCTGCAATATATACTCCTCAATTGGTAATGGAGGTTATGTCCTTCCATGGCCATGTCCCTCCTGAAAGTGTTGTCTCGTTTTAATCTGACCTTAGCTTCTTGGCTTAATAAACTGCTGTCTTTTCTAAATTAATCTTGTGCCTCTTCAGCCATCGCATCCTTTGGAGATGACTTGCTCAATGATTTGTTAATACTACAGATTGGCGATTAAGGGAATGAATTCTTTATGGGGCTGTCGGCTTAGGTATTAGAAAATTGTGAAGTCTTATTAATTAATACAATTTTCTGAACAATAGTAAAATACTAAATTCTTTTATTTATTTCTTATATGATAGTGAATAGTATTATTATATTCATTATGATATGATCGGGGGCATGACAGAAGGATACTGAAAATGTTCTTTCTGATTAGCACCCATTTGTTTTGAAGTTCCTTAGAAAGACCATTGAGGCGAGACCATTTAGGTAGATTTCCATCCCACTCAATGAGGTGATCAAGTTTTTCCACCCCAAGCTGCTTCATATGGGTGAAAGGAGGCCACTTGGCATGAGAGAACATAAAGGTATGTGCCCTAGAATTGAATCCTCCCAAAATTTTATGCTATGGCCGTTTCTTGGGTCCATTTTTTATCAAATCAATAGCTCTATCAATTAGGGGCTGGACTTTAGAGATACTAGGCTTTTGAAGGATGGAGTTGAGCAAGTACATGCCATCTTTACCATTGCCATATTTGAGAACAAGGATATGCTTTTGAAGAGTTGCAAGATTGACGAGAGCCCAAACAAGCTTAGCTCCTAGAGTGGGGTTCATATCAAGTGTAGATTTGATTCCTAGGACTCTATGGCAGCCAACAAGGTGTTTTCTTGCGTTTTGCTAAACCTGCCGCCATAATAAGTCTCTAATATTTTTTGTCTAAAGCATGTGGAAAATGGAGATGGGAGCATGATAAATTGTGAGCTGGTAGATGGGAAGGCTAGAGATGGTTGATTTAATTAAAACCAATGTCTATGAGATGTAGTCACTTGTTGCTGAAAGTTTGAATGTGCTTGTCAAATTTCTCCAAAAGATTGAGCTATTAGTCAAACCTCTTCAGTTTGAAGCTCATATGAACATATACATACTTAAATAGGATTTATAGAGGTGCTAAAGTTGTAACATAGCCACATGCTCCAAAAAACAAAAGTGAGCATAGGAGACAAATAAAAGAAAATTGCAAGCTTAGAAAATGACAACTTCAAAACTCAACACCTTTGGTGGAGAGCACTAGAAAGTAGAAAGCACATGCTTCTAGTTGTCATGTAGTGGGAGCTATTTTATAAAAGTATTTTAGTAATACGACAAAGCATATTTACGACAAATAGAAGAATGAAGATACAAATAGAAGAATGCTGCAATAGGGTTGGTCCCTTTGTATCCTCATGACAACAGAGCATCAAGGGTCATCCAAAGAGAACTTAAGAAACAAAAGACACACCAAGTGGCACCTCATGGAGGATTGCATTACGTGCAAGAAAACACAAAATGACAAAAGGGATATTGCACTTACGAGCTATTCTATAGCAAATCATTTGCCTCCTAATCTTGCTCATCATAAATAGATGGTAGACAAAATGCTAAAGGAGCTTCAACTAGTATGGTACAAGGATCTATATCTAGTTCGAAACATGGACCATTCCTTAAGTAAGGATCACTATATGCTGCACTAGGAGCTAGAGTCAAAGCTTTAGAAAACATTAAGGATAACTCAGAATCATTCTCTACAGTTTCAACCATGTCATTTGAATCATTATCCAAGTTTATCATAATAGGTGGCACAATAGTGCTATCGGCATCACCATGGGCATTATTAGTTGGGTTGAGAAAGGTAAGGGTCAATCTTTGGAGTAGGTGAAGGTAAGGAAGGCTGAGGGATAGGAAGAGGTTTAGATGGTGTTGGGGGTTTGCCTTGTCTTTTATAGGATGGTAGAGGTGGAACAACAACTTTCACACTAGACACTGTAGGAAGGGGAAGGATACTCGGTCCAATATTTGGTTCACTCTCTACCTATGGCATAGGAAGAGCTACTATGATATCCATAGATATCATAGGATCCTTAGGGGTAGCAATCGGGGTGGGATTCGAGGAACTACCTAGGGATAAGTCAGCTACTCTCTTGGCTTTAAACTTCTTGTAAGAAAGGAATAAAGAGTCTTCATTAAGTCGAATAGGTTGTGGTGGTTGCAGATAGAAGTAGTCAAGCGTAAAGTTTCCACGTCCGGACAAGGGATGGAATCCACAATTAAGTGCAATATGCACTTGTCCTTCAAATGGAAATTTTAAACACTTTTGGACTATGAAAGGGATTGCTTTCATGAAGGTTTGCCAAGGATGACCCAACTTCACATGAAATTGATTTGAGGTAGGAATTATGGTAAAGGACACATTTAAGCTTTTAGGTCCAACTTGGTTGTGAAGGTTTATGGAACCAATAGTGGGACAAGTGAAACCATGATGCACCTTAATCAAGACTTGAGATTTGTCATAAGTGTCATGATATAGTTCAAAGGAACACCTTTGTATCACATTTGCCATGCATACTGGATAAATGAGCACCATGTGTGGGTTTGTGATTAATTTTAGCGGTGATGTATAGTGGTCCATCATATTAACTAAATGTTCTGCTTGGTTGGTTTGGGAATCAATGTTTATGCAATTAGAATTTGGCTCTACAACATTTGTTGAATGGGACAGTAAAGGATTAGTGATTTTCAAGTTTTGATTTGAAGTTCATTTCTTAGACACATACTTTTGCTTGATGTCATGTTCAAGACTATGATGATATTGAAAAAAGGCCTTAGGGTAAAACGGAGGTAAAGGTTTGGAAGTGTCTGTTTGCCCTCTCAGGCGAATAACTTAAAACATAAAGCATGTAATGCAGAATAATAAAGCCATAGATATCAGACGAGTATATGAGATATTATTCCATTCATAATTGTTTTTTTACAAGTTACATTCCGAAGTATATAAAGATACCGAGGGGGTGCGAGCGCCAATCGTCGCACCGCAACTGCCACCCCTCGGTTGCCAACTAACCAACACAATTACAACATAATTAACTAGTTTTATTTCCGTGTACAATATTGCCGCCAACATCATCCCCCCCAAAAAGAAAAGTAGTCTCCAAGTGACTTACAACAAAATGGAGAATACATGGGGCTTACAGAACCCAAAAGCAAAAAAGAATACTAAGGGGGTGCAGAGGGCGTCCTTGATGAAGAAGGCGCCGGTGGTGGTGTAGCGGTGGACGCCAAGTGCCCAGGGTGCTCATACACTTGCTCCGTCCTCTTCAGATCCCGTTCCGCTACCATCTATCGCTCCATAGCAGTCTTTACCATATAGGCTGCCTCCAGCACCTCCTTATCCTTCTTGTCCACACTCTCCAGTGCACTGACCAACCGAGTCTCCAACAGCTCTCTCGATGCCCTTTCCTCCTCCAACTGTATCAGCAAGGCAGACTTCTCTGCTACTAAAGTGTCCATTGCTGTCTGGGTTTGAGCCATGGTAGCCTCCAACTCTCCATACCTAGTAGTCAGCTCCTCCCGAGTTGTCATTGCTGCTACCCGCAAAGCCTCAACTGTCGTTGCTGTCTGTTGTGTCCTCCGAAGCTCAAGATAACCTTCGCTGAAGGCCTGCTCCACCTCTCGCAACAACGACTGTATGCGGGTCTCGCCAACCCCCTCGGTGAGGCTCCAAGCCTCCATCATCGCCTGGTTATCCGGTGCGAGCAAAGGTCAACAGTCCCTCGATCCGCTCAACCATGCCGACATTCGCCTGGAGTGTGGCAGATGACACAAGCCGTTGTGCTCTCAGAGTCATCTTGCCAATGAACTGCTCCAACTCTCCTGTACCCTTTTGTACTCCCCCAGGCACCTCCTCTCCCCTGTACGGGCTGGTGACTACAACTGCAGGGGGTGACACAACCCTCTGAAGTGCCCGACTGCTTGGGGAGCTCCCTTCCTCCAGATCAAAGATATCCAAGGAATGCATGGTCCTGGCTGGAGATAGTGCGGCCTCTCTCGCTGGTGCCACAGGTGTAAGCTGGTAGTGGCTCAACCACGAACTAAGGTCATCATGAAGAGCGCCCGCTTCCGTCATTGCCTCCTGCATATAGTCTGGCAACCTTGGCACATCCTGTCCTGTCACATCCGACACATCGTGCACCCTGGAAGCCTTTGGCACATCGTGCACCATGGAAGCCTCTGCACTCGCCAAGGTCTCCACCCGCGGTGGTGTCATCGCTATCGTCACCCGAGGCTGCCCGAAGCTAGGAACTAGCATCGTGGTGACCACACTCATCGTCTCGAACGACCGCAACATTGCCAATTGACAAGTCGCGGGTAAGCGGGCTGGTGTAAAGTGGACCTGCACTTGTGATGCTGAAATAGACCCTACTGTACCTGCCGATTCCACTACCTCCTCTTCAGGCAATTGTTCGCCTCCTCTTCCTGCCAATCGGAAGCTCCCTCTGCTCACCTGGGAGGTGTCTGCGGATTCCTCCCTGCCGCTATCGGCATCCTCCTCTGCATCGGACTCATCTGTGTCGGACTTCGTGTCGGACATGGCGGCCTTCTTTCTTTTTGTGCCCAAACGTGCCTCGACGCCATGTGCCAAGACGTCTACGTGAGACCAATAGAATATGGGTGGCTGGTCTGGTGCGACTCGTCCTTGCGACTCCAATGGCTGTGAGCCCAAGGTGATCTGTGTGCGGACTGCATCCAGGAATAACCCAATGGCGTGGTGCGGCATGTAAAAATTCTTGTATTGGAGCGTCATGAACTTGTCCATCCTATCTGCCAATAGTGATGCCCAATCATACACCACCCCGTTATGCAACCCATTCATCAATGCTATATGTGCGATGGCTATGTCCCACGCGCGACTGGCACTTGTGAGGCGACTCTTCACCACGGACAACAGGCATCACCATACTCCCTTGGCGAAAAATTGTTTCTTTACCCCCCGACTCTTGCCTGCACTCTTGAGGCTATCTTTTTCGCCCTGGGTGAGGTTATCGCGCAACATCAACTGCAGCAATGTGGCACAATTTTCTGGAGATATTTTTTGTGAAGTGTCTATTTTTTTTCCTTTCACCCCCGGTATGCCAAACACCCTGGTGAACTCGCCTGCCATGAATGACACTGTTATCCTCTGGTGTTGATAATTAAATACTGACTGGTGGCGATGTCTGTCATAGCTGCCAATCATGGCACGCAAAACCACCTCAAAGTCCTTTATACAAAAAACTGGCATTTGAACGACCCAATGTACCTGTGCCTGGCGAAGGCTTTTCTTTATCAGATCATCATGAGGTGTCTTCGCCCACCAGTTCCAACTGTCTATTCCATTCAGACCTTCGAACATAATATTATTTGCTGTTATTTCATCCCTGTCCTTTGTCACCAAGGGTTTGGGACGATGCTTCTTGCTTTTTTGACTGCTGCTCATCCCGAGGCTACTTGCAATACGCACCCCAGATGGCAAAACCTGTTCACTTGTGTCTGCACTCGCTTCTTTTTGCCCTCCCTGCAACTTGTCTTCTAATGGCTGCAACCGTTTTCGCCAATCTGCCTTGTTCTTGTTTGTGTCCATTAGTCCTGGATTAATTCTTGAATTCTGCTTTTATAAAAAAAAAACCGTCTCTTTCTCCCTCCCCGGAATGCTGTAGTTGTACGACGGTTCCCTGCTGTGCTGTGCTGCGCTGCGTGTTGTTTTTTCGGTAGAGTGGACTGGGCTGGCTGCGTGGCTTTCTTTATGCTGGTGCGGGCGTGTGCAGGGCTGTGCGGGCTTTGTCTTTCTTTTTATTTTTTATTTTTCCGTGGAGCGGATTTGTGCAGGCTTGTGTTTGTTTGTGGGCTTGTGCGGGGCTTTGATGGGCGGCGGTGTCCATTGCCGGTGGTGCCACCGTACGGTGGTCGCACCGTCGGGGTTACCACCTCACGGTGGTTCACCGTCGGTGTGGCCATCGTACAGTGGTCCCACCGTCAGTGTTGCCACCGTACGGTGGTTCCACTGTGACTTATTATTATTTTTTTTCATACGGTCGTCGTACAGACCGTACAATTCGTTCAGCCGTCGTACGGACTGTACGTTTTTTATTTTTTATTTTTCTAATAGACTGACAAACATCCTGGTTGGAGGGTCCAGGTTCCCTCCGTTCGTGATAAACCTTTAATTTTGACCCATTGACCGTGTCTGGTATCTCCTGCCCGTCCAGCGTCCACAACTTGATCGCCCCGTTGGCATTGACCTCGCATACCTCGAAGGGCCCTAGCCATCGTACTTTAAATTTTCCTGGTTTGATTTCGTTCTTCCCATTGAATTTCAACACTAATTGCCCAGGAGTGAAATTCATTCGTCGAAGATGCTTGTTGTGCCAGACCTTCCGTCTTTGCTGGGCTGCCTTTGTGGCCCATTGTGCCATCATTCTTTTTTCGTCCAACTTGCTTAAGGCATACAGTCTCTCTCTCAGGCTCTCCATATCCCTGAGTCTGTTTTCTATCGCAATGCGAAGGCTTGGCACCATGAATTTTGCTGGCACCACCTCTTCCTGCCCGTACATGAGTTGGAACGGAGTCTGACCCGTGGCCACCTTGTAGGTCGTTCTATAGGCCCATAGTATACAGCTAAGTCACAAGGTTCGAGTTTGAGTTCGAGTTCGGCAGCTATGGAGTTCGGATGAAGTTCGACAAGGGCAAAAAGTTCGGAAAAAAAATTCGGCATCAAATTCGCCTTATATAATTTTTTTTAAAAATTAGTAATATATCCAACAAATTATCAATATACTCAAAGTTAAGATTGCAGAATAGATTCAAAATCATTATAGAAAGATGCAACATTCTTAATATAAAGTTATAAACCATAGGAAACATGTGATATCATGATTGTCAAGTTTTTTTTTATCAAAAAGATACAATCAAACGTCGAGACTTTAGAACTTCAAAAAAGCTACAAGCCTACAAGTCATCAAGACTGCGAAGATGTTTTTAGTCAAAAAGGTATAATCAAAATTCAAGACTATAGAGCTTCAAAAAAGCTCCAGGTCGTCAAGAGCACATGGCTGAGTTGCTGCTGTAGCATCATCATCATCAGTATCACTGCCCAATTCATCATCCACAAAGTCATCCTTAGGCTCATCTGCAACTCCAGTTACCATGCCTTCTGAAATTTGTTGTTGTGAAGAAGATGTGGAGTCATTTGCTGATCTATTCATGAGCAATTTTAAATTGCTCCAAATGTAGACAAGATCTCCCAACTTTCTGGACAGCAACTTGTACCTCTTTTTGGAATGGATGTGGTCAAAGCAACTCCAGTTCCTCTCACAAGCTGATGAACTGGCTCCCTGACTCAATATTTGAATGGCAAAGTGTTGTAGTTCAGGATTTTGTGCTCCGTAGCTCATCCACCATCTATAGCCAGGTACCTCATCTCGTGTCATATCATCTCGGGCTGCTTCTATTCCAAACAACCCTTCTGCTCTCTTGTATTTCCAACTTTGGTCTCTAATTAGACCTGCAATTGTTCTATCTTGTTCAAACCTGCTAATGGCTTCATAAAACCTTGGCATGATTTCAGGATCAGCTTGTCTATCAATATGAAATAACTTAGGCTCCAAATAGCATGCTGATGCATGCAAAGGTGTGTGCATCATCTTCCATCTGGAATCAACTGTCTCCCAAATCTCCATGTACTCTGCTTCTACATTATTTAGTGCTCGCTGAATAGATTCCTTACAACGGTCCATGCTTTCATAAAGCATGCCAAGGCAAGGAGTGTCACCATCCACCATACGAAGAACATCAACAATTGGTCCACATATATTCAAAACTTTTGCTCCACTCTCCCAAAAGTTGCTGCTCAAAATGATTTGCTCTATGTTCTACCCCTTAGCACTTTTAGAAAGTGCTGAACTTTCCCACTCATTGGAACAAACAACCAATCTCAAAGCTGCTTTCTCTTCAATCACTCTTTTCAAAGTGATATAAAATGAAGCAAACCTTGTGTCACAAGGCCTCAACAACTCCCTAGATGCATGTTGCCTGTATAGACTCAATGTGAGACGGTGGTTTCTAATGAAATTTGCCACTGCTCTTCCTCTATGGATTGCTTCATGTATCCATGGGAATTTTGCCAAGTCATGAAGTAGCAAATCTAGACAATGGGCTGCACATGGGCTCCAATATATCTGTGGGTACTTCTCTACAATCAGCTTCCCAGCACCCACACAATTCGCTGCACTATCAGTAACCACCTGAACCACATTTTCCACCCCTACTTCAAGAATGGCTTCATCTAGTATCTGAAAAATATATTCTGAAGTTTTTTTCTGGTTCATGGTGTCAATCACTTTCAAGAAGACAACACCTTCAGGGCAAGCTACTAAAACATTAATCAATGGCCTTTGACATATATCTGACCATCCATCACTCAATATGGTGCAACCTGTTACTTTCCAAGAAGCTTTGACCTTAACTAACTTTTCTGTCACTCTATCTTTTGACCTCTCTAAAAGAGTTGTTCTGAAAGCCTCTGAAGTTGGAGGTGTGTACCCTTTGCCAAACTCTGCAACTTTCTGAATTGCATTACGGAAATGAGGATTTCTTGCCATGTTGAATGGAATGGCACTTGTATAAAACAAATCAGCCAATGCATCATCCACTTGTTGTTTCTCTACCGGTTTCCAAAAGCTTTTCAGTGTTCCACTTTCTCCTGATGCACCTGTGGCCTTAGGTAAACTGGAAGAGGCATTGGGTAAACTGGAAGAGGAAGAGATAGATGTGAACTTGGACACATCCTCTTGAATTCTTTGTTTTTTTTGTGTCGTCTTGAGCATTCCTACAATCGAAGAGGACTGTTCTCTTTCTAAACCAGCTCTCATTTCTGTAGTCATTTTTGGACATGCACTAACACCTCCTCCTTTACCCCCACTGATTCCAAGTAAGTGGTCTCTTGCCCTTGTTAAACTTCCTTTGAAAGGTTTCTTACATTCCTTACAAAAGAGCTCATTACCATCACGTGTCACATATTTCCATACTAGAGAATCTGATTTTTTAGGAGGCATTTTGTTACAATCTGTAATGTTTCAAAAGAAAAACAATATTTAGTATTTAAATTATTTACATTCTATTTAAAAAACATCAAAACTAAATATATGAAATTTTTACTTTTGACTCTAAAAAGGAAAAGTAATATTAAATTATATTTCAATAAGCATAAAACAAAAATATATCAATTTTTATTATAAAATCTGAATATATCTTCTAAAACATGTTTTATCTTTTTATGTAAAACATAAAACATAAAATATAAAACATATAAAATATAAAAACATCTATTTAAAATATAAATTAGAAAACATACAATTTATCTAAAATACAAATATTATTATAAAATATAAAATTTATCTTAATATCTAATAAAACATAAAAATATAAAAACATTTATATAAAAGATTGGAGAATATCTTAATATCTAAGAAATATAAAATATAAAAACATTTAAATATAAATATAAAATATCTTAATATAAATATAAAATATCTTAATATAAATATAAAACATCTTAATATCTTTATATAAATATAAAATATAAAAACATTTAAATATAAATAAATAATAATCTATATAAATATAAAATATTAATAATATCTAATAAATTATTATAAAATATAAAAAAAAAGGTGGGAAGAAATAATGGCGTACCTGAACACGCAGGCCCGAATGGAGATCCCGCAGCCCGCAGCCCGAACACATAGGCGCCCGAATGGAGATCACGGCACGAACACACGCAGGGTGCGAACTGCAAACATACAGGCGCCAACAACAGGTGCGAACACGACATGCACAGGCACGAACACGCAGGGTCAGGCACGAACACGGCACGCACAGGCACGAACACGCGACGCGCAGGCACAACGCGAGCGGAAAAACAAACAAAAACCCTATTCCGCGCGGTGCAATAATATTTATTAAAAAAAAATGACGTAATCCCTAAAAAGCGCCCACTAAAAAATGTTTCGAAAACTGGGACGAACTTTAGGCGTATTTTTATGATTTTTTGGCAGCGTTTATGGGTTCGCCGAATTTCGAACTCCAAGCCAGAAGTTCGACGAACTCTGTGACTTAGGTATAGAGGGTAACTTCTCCTCCCAATCTTCCTTTTCTACCTCGCAGGACTTGTAAATTACGGATACCAATATTTTGTTTGTGGCATCGGCCTGGCCATTGGCACGTGGGTAGTACGGGCTCGATAATGAGTGAAAAATCTTGAACTCTGAGGTCAACAGCCGTATGACATGGTTCACGAAGTGGCCCCGCCGGTCACTGGTCAACTGAATAGGTATAGGTATACGGTACTCTCCAATCTTCTTGTACCACGAAGGAAGTACGACTATTTGGAACAAGTGCGCATCCGGAAAATCATCATTTACTCCCTCTGGAGGTTCCCCCGACTTAATCTAGGACAGTTGATCGGCTATGACATGACTTTGCCCTGGTCTTACCAATATTAAAAATGTGAACTCCTGTAGTAGCAATAGCCAACGACTTATCCTCCCCTGGATAATAGGCTTGTTTACCAAGTACATGAGTGCCTAATGGTCTACGTAAAATGTGAACGGTGTAGCTAGTAGGTAATGACGAAATTTTTGTACGGCATAGACCATGCCGAGGGCTTTGCGTTTTGTGGTACTGTAGTTCTTTGTAGCCTTCGAGAGCAACCTGTTGGCAAAATAAATGGGGTGGTCCAACCCGTGTCCTCCTACCTGGGCTAATGTAGCCCCGATGGCATAGTTTGAGGCATCCACGTGAACGTGGAATTCCTTATCCCAATTTGGGTATGCCAGTATGGGTGCTCCCATCAACCTTGTCTTCAGCTCTTCAAATGCCTCGCTCTGTGGCTTTGTCCAAATGTATGGTTCCCCTTTCCGTGTCAACTTATCCAACGGGTGGGACACCTCAGCGAAGTTCTTGATGAACCTCCTGTAGTACCCCACATGACCAAGGAAGGACTTTATCCCCGTGACGTCCGTAGGAGGTTCCATTTCTACTATTACCCGAATCTTGTCCGGGTCCGTTTTCAATCCTTCTTTACACACAATGTGTCCCAACAATCTTCCCTGTGGTACCATGAATCTACATTTCTTCGGGTTGAGGGCCAACCGTGCCCTCCGACATCTCTCTAGGCACTCCCCGAGGGTTTTTAGGTGGATGTCCTGTCCGCTGTAAATAGACCAATCGTCTAGGAAGTCTTTGAAGTTCCCCACCGACATCTTGTCGAAGATGTGCAAGATGATGCGTTGAAAGGTGGCAGGTGCATTGCATAGACCGAAGGGCATTCGGTTGTATGCATACACACCATCCTCCACCACGAAGGTTGTTTTCAACTTATCTTCCTCCGCGATGGATAGCTGGTTGTACCCAGAGAACCCATCCATGAAGGAATAGATTTCATGTCCAGCTACTTCCTCCAAGATGCTATCGGTGAAGGGTATGGGAAACGGGTCTTTAATAGTGACAGCGTTCAGACACCGGAAGTCTACACAGATCCGGATTTGATTGGCCTCTTTCTTGAGGGAAATCACAATGGGAGACACCCATTCGCTTGTCTGAACTTTGAAGATTATGCTCGCTTCCAACATTCGCTCAATTTCGTCGTTCACCCGTGCAGCATAATTCTTGTTGATACAGTAAGGCCGCTTTCTTATCGGCTGGGCTCCTGGTACCAATGTTATTTGGTGTACACTTAACTCTGGGGGTACGCCCTTCAGGTCCTTGTACGTCCATGCAAAGACATCCTTGTATTCTAGGAAAATTTTGAAGGCCGCCGCTTTCAGCACTGGATTCCAGTCATCTCCGACAAGGATGATCTTGGGGTCACTCCTCCCCTTGAGATTTGTCTCCTTTAAATTGGCTTCCTGATATTTAATGGGCTCCCCCTTCGGGAATTGGTGTGTCGACGTCTCATTCACCGAGGCCTCCCCTTCCTTGTACTCGCCATATTCTGGGGGAAATATATCTGGTTCTTCCTCGATGCTCAATACATTGCACGAGGGTGTAAATAATTCATAATCTCCCATTTGCCAATGGAAGAGGCCATTCAAGGAGTCCCCATCGTCCCCTGAGCATGCCTCCAGTTCTAACACCCCTTTGTCACTAGGCTCCATGCGGCATCCGTCTCCGCCCTCCCCCAACTGGTCTCCCTTAGATTCCGAGTCGAAGGAGGATGCCAACTCCTCACTCACCATCTGCGTACATAGATCGATCACGTACTTCCTCCCCACCTTTTCCAAGGAAAGAGTATTCCGCTTCCAGTTATGGTTTGCTGTTGCCGCAATGAGCCACCCACGCCCGAGAATGGCGTCATACCCTTTCTGCTTCAGGGGAATTACTACAAAATCTAGTATGAATGGCTGTGTGCCAATCATCACTTGCTGGCCCATGAGGGTACCAAAGGGTTTAATCCCATGTTGATCTGCCCCTAGTAGGTTGAACGTGGGGGGCCACAATGTAGGCTTTCGCAATTTTTTCCATGTGGCTTGTGGGAGCACATTTACTCCTTACCCTCCGTCCACAATAGTGTCTGTCAAGGTAGTCCCCAGTATGCCCATTTCTACCACTGCCGGTTGGCGTCCGCTATTGACTACCAACAACATGGGGTCGACGGTGGGGCTTAGGACCTCCCTTAACGCAAGGTCAACTGTGGGGCTCACGACCTCCCTCATTTTCACCTGTGAGGGTACAAAGTTTAAGATAGCCGTTTTAAACTGCGACATTGTCTCCGAAGGTCTTGAATTCTCACGGTTACCTCCATCTGCAATATTTGCCGTAAGATTTCCTCTTCTCCCCTCGTTCGTGGCGGATTTGAGGTCTGGTGGCTTTTCTGTCCTAGTGCGGCCATTTCCTTTGTGTTCTCGTCTCTTGCTTCCCGCACTCTCGCTGTCTCCGTGTGGGGATTTGGGTATGCACCCTTTTTGGCCTGCGCCCTTGTGATTGCCAACACTTTTGCTTCCGTGGGTTCTATGTTTAGGAGGTTTACACCAGGTTTCGAGCAATTTGCGTCCTCATGGTCGCCTGGCCCGTACCATCGACAGAGGTGCTGAGGGTTGGCTTCCTTTGTGCAATCGTGGGCGAAGTGTCCCCACTGATTGCAAGCCCTACACTAGATCATTGGCCGGCCCTTGGCATCATATTGGATCCGGTTTCTGTTATTGTTATTGTTGTTGTTTCTTTTGCCGCCGCATCTGTTATCCCGGTATCCTCTAGATGATGCCGTTGTGTTAGTTTGTTGGCCCGTACCCGCTGGTGCGGATGTCGTGGCCTGCTCCGTGAACAACACCTGGTTCATTTGCGTACTTCGGGTTTTCATGTTGTATGGGCACTCCTTGGTTGAGTGTCCCATCACTTGGCAAATCTCGCAGAATGCTTTCTTTGGGCAAGTACCCTTTGTATGCCCCTCCTCTTTGCACTCAGTGCACCATATGTCCCCTTCAGTCCGACCAGTGCTTCTCATTGTTTTGAATTCCCTTCTCATTCGTTCCATGTCTTTCTGGAGCGCTTGCACTCGTTTGCCAGCCTCGCCGTCGCTGCTGCTTTCCTATGAAGAGTCATCCTCTTCGGACGAGCTATCCTTCTTTTTTTTCTTCGATGTCTTGGTCTCACTTTCGAGATCCATCGCTCTATTGTATGCGTCTTTGTACGATGTAGGTGGAACGATTTTCATCTTCTTTCGGAGGGAGTGTTTCGGTCCCTCCACGAACTATCTCTTTTTCAACCCATCTGCTGGTTGACTCTCCATTTTTCCCAATAGTTCCTTCAGCTGCCGACTATAGGCTCAGACAGTCTCATTCTTGTTTTGCTTTGTTCCATAGATTTCGGCAAATATTTCGTTGTCATCTCTCACGAGACGAAACTCTATCCCAAACTCCTCCTTCAGGTCGGGCCATGTGCCGACTTTGGCCTTATCCATATCTGAGTACCAGTCTATGGTCACTCCCCTCAAGGTTGCTGGGAATTGTGTTACCCATTCGTCTTGATTGGTAACACCATTTGCTGACCATATGGTTTCACACGTTCGACAATGGCGGACGGGATCTTCCTTCCCGTCGCCGTTGAACTTCGGTAGTTTCTGTTTACTTGCCATTGATGGGGGTCGTCTCCCCTGAGGTGGTTGTGGCTGTGTCTGAGCCCCTGCGCCGCTCCCTTCGGCGCCGGTGGTGTGTCTTGCGTGGGTGACTGGGGGTACGGTGTTTTGCTTGCCGTGTGTAGCACCTACAGCCGTACGGTTGTCTTCCCCTTCGTTCTCACTTGCGCCCACTCCTGGCTCCCTTTGGTGATCCTCACTCCGTGGTGTAAGGGATAAGTTTCTAAACTGATCCCGAGTGTCCTCGACTAGATTCCGCCGTAACCTTGTTTCCTCCAGAAACTCTTCGTGGCTCCGCACCCTACGGTGTTCTGGCGACGCGTAGAAATTTCCGTTGGCTTCTGCACCCTCCGTGACACCTCCTTGGTTCCCCTCGGGCCACCCTTCGGCAGGTCATCCTTCGGCAAGATGCCTCAGCCTCCGTCTACGTTCTACTTGCTGCTCTAGAATCAAGGCCCTCTGCGCGGCCTCCCACTCGTCCATTTCTGCTTTTTTATTTCTATCTTTATTCAATAGGTTGGGCATTAATTGCCGTACATTTCCATAATTCGCAATACATAAAGCAAAACATGTCTTTATTAATTCATTTCCTCAGATACAACTCGTGTCAATGACACTTTTATTTGAATATAGAAGATTCAAGGTTCAATTCCTTCCTGGTCTGGCGCCATCCCGTTCTGCTTCCCGTCGGTTGCTATCTTCATACTGCTGAAGGATCTATTGGCGTTGCTCTTCCTGGGCAATCTCCTCCAGGTGAGCTTGTTGTGCTAGCAATGCCTGTGCAAGCAACCGGGGAAGATGGTTCATCAACCGGTTTACTGCCGGGCTCACCTCCAATGCTGTCCACACGGCACTTGGTGGGATTTCCACCTCCGTCGCCTCTCGTCGGACGTAGGTCTGGATGGCTACTTGGAGCAGAATTGAAAATTCTCTCGTTGCGGCGTCTTCTCCTGTGTAAAGTTCTGTTCGCGCGTCGTCGGCCTCTGGGTTTATCTCACCAACGGGTAGGCCCATCGTGTCTGTGTGCCATCCGCGTCTTCCGTTCCCGAGTACGTCTAGGCAACGACGCCAAATGTTTGCCATCTCGGGTGAATAACTTAAAACATAAAGCACGTAATGTAGAATAATAAAGCCATAGATATCAGACGAGTATATGAGATATTATTCCATTCATAATTGTTTTTTTACAAGTTACATTCCGAAGTATATAAAGATACCGAGGGGGTGCGAGCGCCAACCGTCGCACCGCAACTGCCACCCGTCGGTTGCCAACTAACCAACACAATTACAACTTAATTAACTAGTTTTATTTCCGTGTACAATATTGCCGCCAACAGTGTCTATGAGATGGATGGGAGAAAGTCTAATTAAGTTGTTTAACAATTGAAGAATAATGGAATGTAAGGATTTATAAAGTGGGGAAAATTGTTGATTCTTTAGTCTAAGAGAATAGTGAGCTGCAATAGGAGGTGTTGCAGGCACAACTTGTGTTTGGATAATATTAGAACAATGAGCATTTATCTTAATAAAGTTTTTACTTTGTTTCTTAAATGCTTGGTAGGAGTTGCATTGGATCGGTCAAGTGGAGTTATGGATGAAAAACCCTCATATTGACTAACATAAAGTTGATAATCATGAAGGGCCGTGCACAAGCGTGTAAATGAAGAAAATTTCATAAAAAAGTATCTTATCCTTAATTTGTGGTTGTAAATTTTCAATAAAACTCTTTGCACATTAGCATGTAGAAGAGAGTAAGAAATTTGATAATATGAAGTTTGATATCTACCTATAAAATCAGTCACTTTTTCTTAATTGTCAAATGGATGTAAAGAGTGCCTTTTTCAATGGAGACTTGAAGGAGGGGGTATATATGACCTAATTTAAGGCATATATTGCACTTGGTAAAGAAGAAAAGGTATGCAAACTTGTTAAGTCTCTTTGTGGTCCTAAATAGACTCCAACAACGCGAACATTTGCTACAACATGAATTCAGCAGGCATTAATAGATCCAAATCTCCACGTCAAGGAATAGTGGGGGAGGTTGTGATTAGCAATGTATATGTTGATGACCTAGTTGTCACATGTAGCTTAGAAATGATAGTTGAGACAATCAAGAATGGTTTGAAGAAGACATTTGATATGACAAATTTTAGGCTACTACAATATTGTCTCAACTTTGAGGTATGACAAACTACTCACCATATCTTTGTGTCAAGGAATAGGAGGGGGTATATATGACCTAATTTAAGGCAAATACTGCACTTGGTAAAGAAGAAAAGGTATGCAAACTTGTTAAGTCTCTTTGTGGTCCTAAATAGGCTCCAACAATGTGAGCATTTGCTACAACATGAATTCAGCAGGCATTAATAGATACAAATCTCCACATCAAGGAATAGGGGGGGAGGTTGTGTTTATCAATGTATATGTTGATGACCTAGTTATCACATCTAGCTTAGAAATGATGGTTGCGACAATCAAGAATGGTTTGAAGAAGACATTTGATATGACAGATTTTAGGCTGCTACAATATTGTCTCAACTTTGAGGTATGACAAACTACTCGCCATATCTTTGCATCTCAAAGTAATATGCTAAGACATTGCTTGAGAAGTTTAGAATGATGGATTGCAAATGTATGGCTACAACCATGGAATTGGGATTGCAATTATCTATTTGTGATCCATCTCCTTAGGTAATTGATTGATAGATGATAGGAGGTTTGATTTACTTAACCTACACTAGACCTGATGTCAATTTTGTTGTTAATATTCTTTCATGATTCATGCAAGAACCAAAAATGTGTTGTTAGAAAGCAACAAAATGGGCACTAAGGTATATCCATGGTACAATGAATCATAGTTTGGAATATAAAAGAAATGATCAATTCCTCTTGATAGGGCACACAAATGTAGATTATGTATTATCTATTGATGATAGGAAAGCCAAATCTGGAACTTTTTTTAGGGTGGGGGTCCTATATCTTGGGGGAAGTAAGAAACAAGCCTTAGTTGCTTGCTCATCAACAAAAGCAGGATATCGTGTAGCAGTTTGTGAAGCAATTTGGCTATGTTGTCTAATAAGAAGATTTGGAGTACAACATAAGGAATTTACAATCCCCAATTGTGACAATCAAAGTATTAAGCTTGTTCCTAATCCAATTTTTCATGAACGAACCAAGCATGTTGAGGTTGTTTGCCATTTCATATGAGAACATGTTCAACAAAATAATATTCAACGTCAATTCTTCTCTATTCAAAAGCAGCCTATTGACATCTTAACCAAGCCTCTTGGATGTGCGAAGTTTGATACTTTTTAGGATTCTCTCATTAGTACATTAAAATAATTATGTAATAAGGGGGGAATGCTTGAATATTCCATCATTTTCTATTGTTTGTTTGGGATACGTGTGAATAGTTTTTTATTTGTTATGGAATTTGTGAGTATCATATAATGCATTTTGTTCGCCACTCTTCACATATATGATTTCTTACCGCTTAATACAATTCGGATGGAGTCTATTGCATTTGAATCTTTATACTTTGTTGGCTTATATTGCACACAACTCCATTGCTTTGGGGCTTGTGGCTAGATGTACTTCTCTCTCTCTCTCTCTCTCACACACACACACACACACACACACACACACATATGAAAAAAGGGATTTGAGACCTTTAAGACAAATCAATGTAACCTAAAGATCTCAAAGGCCTTTTGTAACATTGGAACACATAGGCCTAGCTATAGTGCTGAATGGAGAGTAAGGCACTTTAATTTTTTTGCTTTGTTGCAAAAGAAATGAGATAGTGAAGTGTGTGTATGTGATCTAGGTTAATGATGACAAAATGATTATAATTAATAGTAAACAACATATATAGGACGAAGAATTGAAACAATAAGGCAAATCTGGAACACAGATACATAAAGGAACCTGGATTTGAAATCTAGAGCAGATTGTGCCAAACAAGGGTGTTGGCACCCTAGTTTGAAGGTGTATGAAATTATGGTAGATAATTTAAAATGCAGTCTTGAGGCTCTTTGTTGTGTTTTTTATGCACTTCATACACATAATAAAATACGAAGTATTTAATCCTCTCCTGAACAAAATCCTCTCGAATGCTAGTGTTGTGATCAAACAAGACCACTCCAAGGTTTCTATTGTTAGGTCTCAACTTGTGGATAACTCAATGGTTTGATGTGATATTGCTGGAATCACAAGGGGACTTATGTTGTACACGAGTCTTGTTGGAACTTGAAGACTTACCTAACTTGGAAAACAAATAGCAATAGGAATTAAGGGTTAAGAAAGCTAATCTAATTCTAAGAATGTAGGAACTAATTATTGATTAGGTGTGACCAAACCAAGATTTGTTTCGCCATCAAGGAACAACTACACAAAATCAGTGCGATCTCCTAAATGATTTTCATATAACTAATGCACATAAACCACACAAACAATGAGCATGAAGTAGCTTTCACACAATTCTAGTCAACTACGCACAGTAATTTGCAATCAACAAATTACAAGCAGTATGAACATTAGGTACACCATTCATCAACAATGCTATCTTCCATTCATCAACAATGCTATCTTCCATTCATCTAAATAACTTTAAAACAAATGAGAAGTAGAGACCATGCAATATGTTGAATTAACATAGAGAATACACCATAAATTAAAAGAAAGCATGATGTCTCTTACAACAAGATCTTGGCAACAATCTTTGCATGTAATCATTCTAACTTCTAGTTCCTAATTGTTATCTATTAATCCACTATTTTCTATTGATCAACTATTTTCAACTTACATTTACAAATGAGAGCACTGAGCCTTATATAGAGGTCTCAATTCAATTCGATGGCTCAGATTGATTCTCAAATCAATGGCCAAGATAATTCAATAGAAACCTTAATTAGGGTTTTTAACAACAAACTTCCTTCTGACCAATGGAATGATTACATCCTGATGGACACATGTCCATTTTGGATTTCTAACCAATGAGAAAATAGCTCAGGTATGCAAAACAATATTTGACAAATTGCCACGTGTCGCTGCTTTCTTGGATGAATTAGGTTCAACAATCTTGGACAAGTTGATGTGGCATCTCTTAATAGGTTAATGATGACTAGGATGCCACCTTAGCTTGCCTTGTAGAATTGATCAGCTTTCCTTGCTCCATTGAATCTTTCACCTTGAAGTTTTTGAGTTTCACTTGTGTTTGGGAATCTATTACTAATTCTTTCCTTGGTGATGTTTGATCTTGCAATTCCTTGTCTTGGATTTTGAACACTTTAACTATTCCCTTCGACACTCTTCATAATATTTGGAATTCCATTTGATCCTTTGGATCTCATCTTCATGTTAAGGAATATTGTTTGGAATTCCTTAGAATGCTTTGCCCTTCCATCCTTATGTTAGGGAATTCTCCTTGTGTTGCCCCTATTTCGTCTCCATGTTCATTGTGACACAAATTTGCCCTTCCTTTGTGTAATTCTTGAATGCTGCAATTACCTTATGTATGTGCATCTTGACCTTGGAGTCTTTTATCTCTTGCTTGGTGAAGACCTTCATGTTGAACACGATCCCCTTTCTTAAGGTGAAATTTCCCTTTTCAAGCTCCATAACATTCTTGATGTGATTGGTTTCCTTTATTTTTTTTATCTTTGATGTGGAACACCTCTTCGCTTTGGAATGTAGAGATGATCTTGGAATTTCCTTGAAGAATTGCTGAATTTCTTCTTCTTTTGTTCACCATCATTGTTCCTTGATGACTCGAACTTCAATCTAGCAATCATGTTGTGCTTGACTTCATGTTGCTCATTCCATGTGGTTGAGTCGTCCTCTTCTATCGGCTGATTTGAACTAATCACCATGCATGTCGTCTCTACCCTTAAACCCTTGCACATTCTCTTGTCTTCATGCCTCAAGTCCAAGTCTTCATATTTCTCTTCTTGTCTAGGCCTTATTTAAGTCCTTCGTATTGCCTTTGATCTGTTTTACATAGTAAAATCTCCCTCTTCATGAAGCAAACTGGCATCTTCATATCGCATATACCTTCCTAGCTTTAAGTGTAATGTTGAAAGAGTAAGGTGTATGTGCTGATTCCCTTTGATGTTTTTGGATTATCATCTTTCCTAGCATGACAAGGAGCTTGATCTTGCATTATAGAGACTGAAGTCCTTCATCTTTGTTGATCTTGCGCTGCTTTATGATTTGCCTTTAAACTTTAATTAGTTTGCCCAATTCTCAGTGGGCCCTCTTGCTAAATATATTCTTTTGATTTTGGGTCAGCCCTTTTGAATGAAGGATGCTTATTATTGTTGGTCGGTTGCTGGTTTGCTAATAATTGTATTCTTTAGCCTAGGTCAGCCCCTATAATAATTTGCTGTACTATCTATCTCTGTCAGCTTCATAAATCAATGCTATTATATTTTTCTGAAATTTGGTCTTCTTTTTAGATTTTATTCCATTGCCTTTGTGTTGGGGGCATGACAAACAAGTTGCTTTTAAAGAGCACAAAATTGAGATTCTTGGACAGAGGTGTTGGATTAAAAATCTGAAGATCAAATTCTTTTTTATTGCAATTGATAGTTTGAAGAATAATTGGTTGTTCTTTGACAAATTTTGTGGCAAGGAGAATGGAGCACAAATTGCCTTAATGGAAGATGCTAGTCCTTTGTGGCATAAGAGGTTGGAACACCTTAATCAGTAGAGCATCGCTTTGTTGAAGAGGCATAATATGATACATGGTGCTCTATACGTCACTACATCCAAGGGTGTTTGTGAAGGGTGTGCATGGAAGCATCACAATGAGCCCTTTCATAAGAATACTGCAAGGAGAGCATTTGAGAAATTTGTGTTGGTGCACAGTGACTTGATGAGTCCACCATTAGTAAATTCACATTGTGGTTCAAAGTATGTTTTGGTCTTGGTTGGTCACTTTACTAGAACGACTTGGGTTTTACTTTTAGAAGAAAGATGAGGTGTTGTCTACTTTCAAGGTTTTCAAAAGCATTAGTGGACAATTGGTTTGGTTAAAAGATCAAGAAGTTGCACATTGATAATAGTACAAATGTTAATTAGGTGTTCACAAAATTCCTTAAGCAACATGACAGAGTAAAAGGGTTGATGGTTCCTCATGCTCCACAGCAGAGTGGGTAGCTAAGTGAGAACCATATGCTCATGAAGATGAGTGTATGCTGCAAGCTCAGCCGTTGCCTAAGGCTTATTGGGTAGAAGTGGTGAATTGTGCTTGCTATATTTGTAATTGGGTGCAAACAAGGCTATGAAAGATGTGACTCTTGAGGAGAAATGGGGGTGACAAGAAGCTTTGCTTGTTTCACTTTAAACTCTTTGTTTGTGCTGCTCATGTGCATGTTCTTGATCTATGTTACCGATTCAGGTACGGGTACGGGTACGTCCGTACAGACACACACACATATATGTTCAAACATAAAAATTATTAAATATAAACTGTAAAGTATAGAACTATAAGAAGAGTGATACTCATAAATCTATAATTGCCAATAAATTTTAATATTTTGATTGCTTATTCATAATTTGCAAAAATGAAAATACTCAAGTCTCAAAATGTCATTAAACAATGCAAATTCAAATTATTATAGATTTTAGTATTCATTTTATTCAGCATAAGCATCAAGGTCAATCATAATCAATTGGATTGCCATTACTACTAGCTGTGCCAAGTGGAGAAGCTGGTTCAATTTCATTTTTCAAACATTTGATAAAATGCCAAATCATTAACAACATAAGGAAAGTGATTTCACAAAACATAAGCAAACAATTGCTACATATGCATAATGTAAATCAACTGAAATCAATCTCAGTAATGCTGATGTAAAGTTTACTAACCCCTTGTTCATAGGTATAGCTCACAAATGCAACTGAAATGATATTTAATTGCTTGCTTGCTGGCATATTCTGATAAAAAATGCTGTCACAAAGTTATGGGAGTGAAATTGAGGTTTTAATTTATGAAATTAAGCCTGGGTACGGCCCTTGGTACTTCTTGGGTGCTTGGGTTCTTTGTGGGTCCTGTTGTGAGGTATTCACACATCGGACCCCCCCACTTTTTTCTGCTTTCCAAGATACTGTTTGAGTCCTAGCTATTAGCCTTTGCATTAGAGGGGTATAGTTGGTTAAGAGCCTAGCAGTCAGGTGGACAGCCTTGTGTGAGGTGTGAAATGAGTGAGTTTGTTAGCCTCCAGTAACGTCTAGATCACATGAGGAGTAAAGCCCATCATGAGTTCAAACCAAAGAAATTGGACTCGGCGAGGCCGACTCGACTCGGGAATCAAAACTCGGCTCAAACTCGACAAAGTGAAAAACTCAAGAAATTTAGAGATTTTTAAAGATTTAAAACTTGTTTCATGCACCCTTTATTAAATACACCTTAAAGACACAATAACATTATCAAATAGAAGCTAATTTGATTACATACACAAGTATACATCAATCACATAAGCATAAACACAAATTGTAGCTGAAGGAAATAACAAACATAGATATATAAATATTGTCAAATGTATACAATATTACAAAAATCATGGAATAAAAAATCCATGTCATCATATGATCAAATGAGATGCAAACTCTTCCTTTCCAACTCTTGATGCATCAAATTAAAGTATATCTTGTTATATGGAATTGGAGCCTAATCAGACTTGGAGATTAAAATTTCCCTACTTTTATCGGCGCAATTTCCCCCATAATTTGACGACGGGGGTTTGGGGGCAGTGCCCCCAAGTTGGGGTCAAGGGGCAACGCCCCTTGCGGGGTCCAAGGGCAGCTCTCCTTTAAATTCTCATCCACACAATCTACTGCAATATCTAAATTTCCCAAAAGCTCTCCTTTAAAAACCTTCCTACACAGATTTTTGGCTTCCTCTTTCTGAATTCCCATTACTAGCAAAATAGCAATGAAAGTAGCGGGAAAGTTGCAATTTACCCGAAAGAGAAAATCGTTGTTGATATGATCTTCACCCATGATTTCTCTCACTGCTCTGCTTGCAAATTCTTCCAAGGCATTCGTAATTCTGCTCCATCTTTTAGGTTTCACTTCCATCCTAAAGGCCATGTATCTATTATCATCAGTAGATAGCAACCTCAAGTTCATCCCCATTCTCAAACTCTTTGGGAAAAAATGTGCTAAAATTTTAAGAAAATGGTATCGACTAAATAAAAACAGTACCTAAAAATATCCTCCACTACAAGATTTTTCTAGAAATAATCGAGCTAAGTCGTCTCTACAGGATATCGTACGTGAGAGATGTCTTTAAAAATGTTGCGGAAAGAAAGCTTTTCGAGGCTTGATTACTTATAATTATTACTTGATATATAGGGCATTTCATAGTTACGATATATATTTCCTTCCCAAGAGTAACTATCTATTTTACAAATAAACCTTAACATAAAATGCTAGTGATATTGCTACATTTCTAACCGCAGCCCTAATTAATAATTTTGATATAGAGCTATCATTCAACAACTACTTTTGAATTAATCAGAGAACTAGAGCTACAGACATTTCATTAAAATGGCTTAATGATTTGGAAACATACACAAGCTGTGGTATTTTAATGCAATCATCCTCTACTACACTCCAAGATTGTTTCATCCCCTCCTATAAGCTCTAAAGCCACACCATTTGCACCTAGATTGGCTAGTTTATCTGCATCCCTATTACCTTCTATGTAGATGTGGTTAATAGTAATTTCATCAAATTAATCTAAGAGCTCAACTGCTCTACCTAGTCTCGAGTTTAACTTCCAGTTCGGAGTTTTCTAAGTTCTAATTGCGTTAATTATAATCTGTGAATCTCCTTCAATAGCTAGTTTTTCGATCTCTAAATCTTTACATAAAAGTAAACCTTCAATGAGTGTCTCTAATTCAGCACTATTGTTTGAGGCCCTTCCAATGGCTTTGCCAATTTTCCACAAACAGAGCGGTCCCAGAATTGTACAATGCAACCTGCCCCAACTATCCCAGGACTACCCTTGGCTGCACTGTCAAAATTAAGTTTATACCAGCCATATTCAAGTCTCGACCATATACATTGTTCCCTTAATAATCTACTATCTTTTCCCCCTTTACTGTAGTGAGGGGGTATCTGTAAACCAAACCATTCCTTTCTAATTTTACTGTCCCAACTATTAAATTCAGTGTCTCCAAGTTACCATTTTTTAATCTATTAATCGTTGTTTCCACAATAGTTGCTTCTATTGTCTTTAATAGATTATTAACCTCCATTTTCTTGCTTTGAAATAATCTTCTATTCCTTTCTTTCCACACTTCCCACACTAGAATAGAAGGCGCTAATCTCCATATTATATTATAAAGGCTAATCTTATTTAAGTTAGGCCAACTCTTTAAGGTATCTTTAAGCTTGTTTGAAAGAGCTGTCTGCCAACCTAATTTCTTACAAAGCCAACTCCAACATGTCAAGGAGTACGAACAGGTCATAAGTAAATGATCTAGTGTTTCTTCATTTTCCTCACATAACGGGCATCTTGAAGGACCTTCAAAGCCAATTTTTCGGAACCATTCAGCTATTAGAATTCTGGATTGTAATGCTGCCCATAAGAACATTCCCGCCTATGGAAGACAGGCTTTGTCCCAACACAATTTAGTGGGAATATCTGTTTTCTCCCAATTTTATGAGTTGATTAAATCCGTGTATCCTTCTCTCACTTTGTATTCCCCTGTTTTAGAACTTGTCCAAATTAAGTTATCCTCTCCTTTTTAACTGTAATATGTCTTTCTTTTAAAATGTTTCAAAATTCTTGATTATCTGCCTCCGATAGGGGGATCCCATCCAAAGATTTTTATCTCCACCCAAGTGCTCGATCCCCATTGGGACATTCAATATAATCTTTGAAATATCTGCCCCAAAGGTTTTCTAATACTGCTTTTGCCCTTGGAGACCCTATACAATTTTACAAGGCCTCATACCCACCCCATGAGTCACTCCAAAATAAGGCTTTGTTTCTTGGAGCCATGTCTCAAGAGATCTTATTTGTTCTAAAATGAAACTCCACACCCTCGACCCTTTAGGAGGGTTTGCTGTTCTAGAAATACTACTCGGGTCATAACCATTCAGATACTTTTTTTGAAGTATTTTTGCCCATTTCCTCTTTAGTTCTTTGTATATTTTCCAAACCAATTTTGCACCTAGAGTTTTGCTTTGCCGATTTAATTTTTCAATTCCTGTTCCCTCTATGTTTGCCATGTCCCAAGAGATCTTATCTGTGATCAGCTTCCTGCAGTCTAAAATGAAACTCCACACCCTCGACCCTTTAGGAGGGTTTGCTGTTCCAAAAATACTACTTGGGTCATAACCATTCAGATACTTTTTTTGAAGTATTTTTGCCCATTTCCTCTTCGGTTCTCTGTATATTTTCCAAACCAATTTTGCACCTAGAGTTTTGCTTTGCCAATTTAATTTTTTAATTCCTATTCCTCCCACCTCAATCGACCTGCTAATTTTTTCCCAACTGATTAGAGCTAGTTTTTTGTTCTCTACCATCCCCTGCCAAAAGAAAGTCCTCATTTTCTTCTCTAGCTTAGCTAACACACCTTGTGATAAAGGTAAACAAGACATCTGGTATGTGGGAACTGCAGAGAGGACTGATCTCAACATCATCGGTCTACCTGCATTAGAAAGCCATTTCCCTTTCCATGACTCCATTTTTTGATCCATCCTCTTGACTGTAGGCTCCCATAATCTATTTACTCCACTTCCTTTATCCAGGGGCAATCCCAAGTAGTTGCAGGGAAACTTGCCTTTATTGAAACCTATCGTATGACCAATTCTGCTGTTACCAATTTCTGCTGCTAATCTATCATTGGTGTTTAGAAAATAAATTTCAGATTTGCTGGCATTAACCATTTGACCTGAGGCTTTGGAATATAAATCTAATATTTTCCTAAACTCTAGAGCCTCTGTCTTTTGGCTTTCTCCAAAGAGCATTGTGTCATCTAGAAACATTTGATGAGTTATGTTTGCCATTCCCTTTGTTTGATCCGACATTCAAATGCTCAGCCCTCCTTCTATCGTCAATTCTGTTGAGCGCGGAGGAGGGTAAAAAGCCTTAAGATAATTTCTTCAAATGCGATGTGCCTTGACAAGATCCGGCGTTCAAATGCTCAATCCTCCTAGCGCCAATTCTGTTGAGCGTGGAGGGTAAAAAGCCTTAAGATAATTTCTTCAAATGCGATGTGCCCTGACAAGATTTGGCATTCAATTGCTCAGCCCTCCTTCTAGCACCAATTATGTTGAGCGCGGAGGAGTGTGAAAAGCCTTAAGATAATTTCTTCAAGTATGATGTGACTTGATAAGAACCAACATTCAAATGCTCAGCCCTCCTTCTAGTGCCAATCCTGTTGATGTGTTTTTCATGCACATAGGAACACAAAATAATTTACTTAAAAGTATCTTATCCTCTCTTGAACAAAGTCTCTCAAATGCTGAAGATTAGCTTAAGGATCACTCGAGATAATTCCAAGGTTGTGGTATGTCGGGTCATGGCGTGTAGATAAGCACAGTTGGTTGATGTGATTACTGGTTTCACAAGAGGACTTACATAGAATTGTCGAATGCTTGAATCGTTGGAACTTGATCATCTGATGTAGCAGTATTGTGATGCTTTTTATCCAACATTAGCTTGAGCTGAAAAAAAAAGGGCAAAAGGAAAGGGTTGAGGAACTCTATTCTAAGACCTAGAATGTAAGAAGATTGGTGAATGATTTGCTGGAATCCTATTGGGCAAGGTCTTACCATCAAACTGAACAGTTTGACACAAGCTCAGTGCAATCTTCTAAGGACATTTCAAAGATGTTCAAATCATTACCATCAAACATTGCTCACCTCTCAAGTTAATGCATGAACAATGGACGCATAACAATTTGAAGTTAAGCTCAAATCATTCCAGTCAAGGCACACTTACAATCAGCAAGAGGCTAGTGGTATGGACTAAACGGATTCCACACAAATGCATTCAACAAATTTTTCCATTCAATCTAATCAAAATGAATCAAATTGAGAAGTAAAGACCATGCAAGTTTTTGAAGCAACAAATCGAATTCACCATAACTTCAATGAAATCAATTGTTCATTACAACAAGGTTTGGCAATAATCTTTGCCTTCTCCTAATCTAACTTCTACTCTAATTGCTATTCACTATTCTATTCTTCTAAAACTATCTATTCTTCTATTCACTATTAACCTTTACAAATGAGAAGTGTGAGCTTTATATAAAGAGCTCATTACAATGAACGGCCAGGATCAAATCTCCATCAAAGGCCAAGATTTTACCATGAAAACCCTAATCAGGGTTGTTGCAACAAACTCTGTTCTGGCCAATGAAATAATTACAACATTTCGACTCACGTCATCTCTAGAATATTTGACCAATAGATAGTAGGGGTAGGTACTTCGGAGTTTGTACCATGATGGACGAGTTAGGCACATTGCATCTAGACATGCTGATGTGGAACTCCTCTGATTTGGTGAATGGTGACTGGGATGATGACTAGGATGCCACTTCAACTTGCTCTTGTAGATTTGCTTCATCATCATGAAGGGATGTTGAGAGATATCTCTTGATACTCAACATTTCAAGTTCGGTCAAAGTAGTGGTGATGGGAAGCATTGATGTAGCTGAGTCATTCCTCCATCCTCGCCTACTTGCCTGGGGGTGATTGTATGATTTCTCCTTCGCACTCCTTTGATCTCTTCATGTCTCCATGGTGTGGTGAGAGTTGAGATTCCTCTTGGGCATTTTGTGCTTGTAAATGAAGTTTTCCCCTCTTCATGATGGTGTAGATCTTACAATCTTCCTCCTTTTGCTTTGCAATTACCATCCTTGATGTTTTTGTATTTGCTGATGAATCTTTTCTCTTGAGGAAATCTTCTTGACTTTGACATTGAAATTTCCTTTTTACGATACTTGTTTTGATCCTCCTCTAACTTGATCCCCTTGATTTCTTTCTTCATCTCCTGCAAAACAAACAAATGAGCATCAAACACACATGACAGACAGCCTCTATAATCTCTTAATTTGACATGATTTCTGATTTTATGTGATTTGCAGGTTTGATAAGAGGGTTTCGCTCCTAATAGTGGGCAATAGAAATTCTCTCAAACCTAGTCCAATTCTGCCCTTCATCACTTCAGGTTTGAATACTTTGTCATTCATGCAAGTGGAGGCATCAAATTAACTTGGAAGAAAGCTCCACAAGCAATTTCGCTCCTATCTTGATGCACATGAAGTTCACTCTAGATGGTGTGCACATGAAATTCGCTGCAAACTTGATGCTCATGAAGTTTGCTCCAACCTTGATGCACATGAAGTTCGCTCCAACCTTGATGCACATGAAGTTCTCTTTAAACTTGTCATTGAACTTGCTTTCAGTCGCTTCCCTTCATTCTATGGGTTCTAACATTGAGTCTTTCAACCATTTATTGATGCAAACATGACAAATTGTTCTTAGGGAAAGCCTCTAGAAGAAACTCGCTCCAAAATGAGTGCACATGAAGTTTGCTCCAAGAAGAGTGCACATGAAGTAACCCTCTAACTTGCCCTCATCATCTCAGATTCAAAATTGTTCTTTTCTAAGCATATGAAGACATCAACTCGGCTCAGGGCAATGATCTGTAAGCAATTTCTCATCTTATTTTGGGCAAATGAGGCACATTCACTCTCATTTAGGAGCACCCAAACCTATGCACTTGAAATTCACTCTTGATCCCATGAACATGAAGTTTGCTCTTGAAGGCAAGAACATGAAGTGAATTTCAAGTCAAAACTGAACTCGCCCTCAATTACTTCATTGTTTCATCAATTCAATCCTTAGGTTTTTCAAACCTTCATTCACAAAACATGCCAAACTTACCTCATGAAGGTCTGAAAGGAAAATTCGCTCCTATCAAAGAGCACATGAAGTGAACTTCGATCCAAAGAAGGAGCACTTGAAGTGATCTTCAAATCAAAATCATGTTCACTATCTTCACTCATGATAACTCAAACACCTTAACTTGCACTCAAACAAGGCTTCTAATGTAAATTCGCTCCAAAGGTGATGCACTTGAAGTTCGCTCCCGAGGTCATGCACCTGAAGTGAATTCCAAATCAAGACTCTTAACTCTCCTTTGCTCACTTTCACTCAATTTCTCAACTCTAATGTGTCATAGCATGCTCATCATGAGGTCTTAGGATGAATTTCGCTCTAAGGGAGAGGCACATGAAGTTCGCTCCACAAGGGGTGCACATGAAGTGAAGTCCGTTCCAAAGTGGATGCACATGAAGTAAAGTCCAAATCAAAGTGGATGCACATGAAGTGAAGTCCAAATCAAAGTGGATGCACATGAAATTTGCTCCAAAACTCATGCACCCGAAGTGGATTGAAACTTGACACTTAGTGTTTTCTTGCTCATTCTCCTTCATTCCATTCATTCAAGCTTGTTGAAACTAGGCTCATGGTGTGTTTAGGTGATGCACTTGAAGTTCGCTCTCGAGGTCATGCACCTGAAGTGAATTCCAAATCAAGACTCTAACTCTCCTTCGCTCACTTTCACTCAATTTCTCAACTCTAATGTGTCATAGCATGCTCATCATGAGGTCTTAGGATGAATTTCGCTCTGAGGGAGAGGCACATGAAGTTCGCTCCACAAGGGGTGCACATGAAGTGAAGTCCGCTCCAAAGTGGATGCACATGAAGTCCAGTCCAAATCAAAGTGGATGCACATGAAGTTTGCTCCAAAACTCATGCACCCAAAGTGGATTGAAACTTGACACTTAGTGTTTTCTTGCTCATTCTCCTTCATTCCATTCATTCAAGCTTGTTGAAACTAGGCTCATGGTGTGTTCTAGGAACAATTACGCTCTCAACTAAGGGCATTTAAAGTGAATTTCGCTCCTCAAGAGCACTTGAAGTAGCTTGAAAACACACTTTGGGTTGAATGTTATTACTTCATACCTTAGTTTATGTAATATCCCCCGTCCTTTGAGGATTTGAAAACAAGGAGATATTTCCTGCCTAGGACTGTCTGCTTGCTATTATTTGTGTAATCTGCTGTCTCAGATTTGTTCAAGTTTGACAATGAATTCAACATACAAGTAATATCTAATGAAAGAATATTCTATAATGATTATCTTCAGATGTATGACATTGAGAATGCATCCACTACCAATTTATCACACAAATTGACTCAAAAAATTAGACTCATAGGTCTGCTGGCATTATATCGAACAGTTGACATAAGTCCTCAGTAAAAGTACATGCAATAAATACCAGACTCAATGCGTTACTATGGACTCTATAAATGATTCTTATAATGTGGATTAAGGGACTAGTTTCAAAGCATCTACAAATACTGCAGACTTCTTATTAATAACTTTCTGAATTTCAACTACATATGGCAACTAAACCACACTTATTGATCAGAAAATTGATGATGACTGAACCTGGTCAAATCGCTATGAAGGAGGTAGCAATATCCTTGTCTAACAGCCCAATCAAGCTGATCTCTGATAGCCGTCCCTGCTGCTATACTTTCAGACCGAGTTCTCTGAAGATAGTAGCTGAATCTTCTACGAATACACCAGAAATAGACGCCAAAGGATGCAGATGTAAATCGTCTTGTTAATTGTGGAATTTTGAAGTCAAGGGCCTAGGCAAAGTGTCAAATTGTACCATCTGGGTGTGCCGCCTTTACTGCTGTAAGTGGCAAGTTTGTAATGTCACTGAGTCTGCATGCAAAGGACCCCAATTTGCCTCCAAAACTAATCGGATCCCTCAACAATGACAGTGCCTTTCTCCTTGGGAGATCTTTAGGCAATCACAAGCATCATATAGTGAAAATCGATGCAGTATAGGGTGGCGGACCTGCCAAAGTTCAGACTCACCTAAGAAATGAAATAGACACCAATCCCTCCAATAAATGAGCACAAAATTATCGCCTTGTCCTCCAATGAATTATGAAACCAATTGCAATCAAAATCGATGCATGTGTGAAGAGATATGAGCCAAATCGTGGGAGCCAGGGTCTGCAACCTTCTGATGACAGCAAGATATAAGCTCCGATCTGCCTCCAAAACTCAATAAATGTCGCCTAAATGCCAAGAAATATCGCTGTTTATTCTTGCTTAAGGATATGCATTCAACAAGGCAATCTTCAAATCTTCAAATCTTCAAATCTGAAACACAACAAGATCTGATATGAAAACTCCAATTAGCTCATATGAGATGACTGAAGTGTCATCTCCTTAATGCAACCCCTCGAGAGATCTTTCACCCTCTCAGTTATGCAATCAATGGGAGTTTCCATTCCCAAAGACCCTTAGTTTGCAGACACCAATTTGGTTCTACAAAACCAACTTAACTCAACAATAACAAATCCAAGTCTACTTTCTCCACCATCTCCCTCTTCTATTTATCTTTTTTCATATCTCGTCATGATACACCTTCTAGAAGGGGGTAGGTACACTTTATTTATTTATAATAAGTGACTATTAATTATTATTTTATTTTAATACTTTAGTCACTTTTTAATTAAATTAATTAAATATAAAGTCACTTCTTAATAAATTATTTATTTTAATGACTTTATAAGAAATTAATTTAATTAATCCCTCCTTATACCTCATATTAGCCTAGTGACTAAAATTGGGGACATTACAGTTTATGCTTCTATACACTATAAGACGTCAAAACTCACCTCAAATATGACTTTACCTTCAACCTGGGGCAATAGGAGTGAAATTCGCTCTGAGAGAGGGGCACTTGAAGCATCCCTAACTAGTAGTCTCTTATTCATTCTTCATTTGAACCAGAGAAATGGGAATCACCCAAAATCGCCGAGTTTGGGCGATTTCTGAGTCGAGTCATGCTTGTCGAGTCTAGTGGGCTCGGACTCGGACTCAAACGAGTCTGGGTCAAAAAATCGCCCAAATTGCACTCGCCTAAAATCGCCGAGTTTGGCGAGTCCCAATTCCCAAACTTGGCCGACGACATGTAACTTTCCCCTTGACCCCAACTTGGGGGCGCTGCCCCCGAACCGCCGTCGTAAAATTAGGGGGGAAATTCACTGATAAAAGTAGGGAAATTTTAACCTCCAAGTTTGATTAGGCTCCAATTCCATATAACAACATATACTTTCATTTGGTGCATCAAGAGTTGGAAAGGAAGAGTTCGCATTTCATTTGATCATATGACGACATGGATTTTTTATTCCATGAATTTTGTAATATTGTATACATTTGACAATATTTATATGTCTATGTTTGTTATTTCCTTCAGCTACAATTTGCGTTTATGCTTATGTGATTGATGTATACTTGTGTATGTAATCAAATTAGCTTCTATTTGATGATGTTATTGTGTCTTTAAGGTGTATTTAATAAAGGGTGCATGAAACAATTTTTAAATCTTTAAAAATCTCTAAATTTCTTGAGTTTTTCACTTTGCCAAGTCTGAGCCGAGTTTTGACTCTCGAGTCCGAGTCCCGAGTCGAGTCGGCCTCGCCAAGTCTGAGTCCCGTTTCTTTGCTATAAATCACTGATGTACACACAGAAAGTGATACCAAATTAATTCTGCCAGTAATCTATTCTCCAATACACATAATTCAAACAAGACATTACATCTCATACCATTAAACCACTCATTCATATATTTATTTAAGCAACCGCATACACAACTCAAGCCATAATATGTATATATTATTAATGAAGCTTTAAGCATATTAGAGTAATATTTAGAAGTTCTGCTAAAACCAGCAATACAGTTTGAAGTAATTCAAGACAGCAGTTTCTATTTCCGGGAACTAACGCTACCATAGACAAGCAAAATACACTAACCGACTGTAAAGTATTAAAACATATATTAATAACAAAAACTAGGGCATTCTAGAAACCAAAACCCGCCCATAGACTAACGACAGGGATCTATTCCCAAACAGATCCATCCATAAGCCCTTGTTCATTCCTTCACAAGACTCTAGTCCATATAGTCATTTTCAAATCCACAACAGCGGTGGAAGGCGGCCCTGCTCTCTCTGCCTCTGGAACCACATCCTTTATGGTCTCATTCTTCTTTGAAGCCACTCTTTCTTTGCAAGCCCTAATAATTATAGGCGGTAAAACTTGGATTCTTTCTACTTAAATCTCCAACAAAGAATCTGGAGGCTTGTAGCCCTTAGCAATTAGATATTCAACCCACCATTTTTTATCAGATGCTGCCCTCAAATGTAATTATTTGAGTAGAAAATCTATATTTTTGACGATACCCTCCTTCCTTTGCTCAAAAGTAGGAGGGTCCTTGATAACGAGCAATGGTTGCTTGGCAATAACCACGTTCGGGTTTCGAGCTTCCCCTAAACGGACGACTATGGGATAATCTTCAAGGTAGGGGATCATGAAATTCTTATCCACACGCAATATCTAAATTTCCCAAAAGCTCTCCCTTAAAAACCTTCCTAGACAGATTTTTTGCTTCTTTTTCCTGAATTCCCATTACTAGCAAAATAGCAATGGAAGTAGCAGGAATGTCGCAATTTACCCAAAAGGTAAAATCGTTGTTGATATGATCTTCACCCATGATTTCTCTCACCGCTCTGCTTGCAAAGTCGTTCAGGGCATTCGTAATTCTGCTCCATCTTTTAGTTTTCACTTCCCCCCTAAAGGCCATGTATCTTTTATCATCAACAGGTAGCAGCTTGAAGTTTGTCTCCATTCTCAGACTCTTCGGGAAAAAATATGCTAAACTTTCAAGAAAATGGTATCGACTGAATGAAAACAGTACCTAAAAATATCCTCCACTACAAGATTTTTCAAGAAACAATCGAGCTAAATCGTCTCCGCAGGATTTGGTACATGTGAGATGTCTTTCCAAATGGCGCAGAAAGCCACACCATCGACACCTAGATTGGCTAGTTTATCTGCATCCCTATTACCTTATCTGTAGATTTGGTTAATAGTAATTTCATCAAAATAATCTAAAAGCTCAACTGCTCTACCTAGTCTCGATTTTAACTTCCAGTTCGGAGTTTTCTTAGTTCAAATTGCATTAATTATAATTTGTGAATCTCCTATAGCTAATTTTTTGATCTTTACATAAAAGTAAACCTTCAATGAGTGCCTCTAATTCAGCACTATTGTTTGAGGCCCTTCGCAATGGCTTTGCCAATTTTCCACAAATAGAGCCATCCCAGAAGTGTACAATGCAACCTGCTCCAACTATCCCAAGACTACCCCTAGTTGCACCATCAAAATTAAGTTTATACCATCCATATTCAAATCTCGACCACATACATTGTTCCCTTAATAATCTACTATCTTTTCCCCTTTACCGTAGTGAGGGGGTATTTGTAAACCAAACCATTCCTTTCTAATTTTACTGTCCCAACTATTGAATACAATGTCTCCCAAGTTACCATTTTTTAATCTATTATTCGTTGTTTTCACAATAGTCACTTCTATCTTGTTTAATAGATTATTAACTTCCATTTTCTTTCTTTAAAATAATCTTCTATTCCTTTCTTTCCACACTTGAATAGAAGGCGCTAATCTCCATATTACATTATAAAGGCTATTCTTATTTAAGTTAGGCCAGCTCTTTAAGGTATCTTTAATCTTGTTTGAAAGAGTTGTCAGCCAACTAATTTCTTACAAAGCCAACTCCAACACGTCGAGGAGTACGAACAGGTCATAAGTAAATGATCTACTGTTTCTTCATTTTTCTCACATAATGGGCATCTCGAAGGACGTTCAAAGCCAATTTTCCGAAACCATTTAGCTGTTAGAATTCTGGATTGTAATGTTGCCCATAAGAACATTCCCACTTGTGGAAGACAGGCTTTGTCCTAGCACAATTTAGTGGGAATATCCGTTTCTCCCAATTTTGTGAGTTGATTAAATCCACGTATCCTTCTCCCACTTTGTATTCCCCTAAGATACCAGTTATTGGCATTTTAGGTTGGGCCTGGGTCCTGGTTCTTGCCCTGTCCTGGTCCTCTTTGGGTTCTTCCTTGGTTCTACCCGGGTCCTGCCCAGGTGGATGGGTTCTCTGTGGCTCAGAGAACCCATCCACCTGGGTAGGACCCAGGTGGAACCCAGGGAAAACCCAGGCGGACCCAGGACCGTGGGTTCCCATAAACGGGGCCCACGGGTCATAAAAGCACAAAATCCAATTAAACAAATACCTTTTTTAATATTTTTTTAACATGCAAACCCATGTCTCTCAGATATTTTCCAATATGCTTCATTGGTCTGCTCCGAATTCTTTTCTTATCCTCTAAATAAGGTTGCTCATATATTCTCTTGTTCTATCGCACCAAGCTGTTCTAGACTACTGCAGATCTGCTTTTAATTATGTGATATGTCCTTATTCTATTCATCCTTTTGTCCTAATGCTATTCTTATTCATCTATGTCGTGCTCTAACTTAGGATCCTTTTTTCGTGGTTGAATGATGTTGTATTATATTATTCTATGTAATATCTGATATGTTTATAACTGCTGTAATATATCATTGCAGCAGTCACATTGTATATTTCATTTTTGTATGGATTGTATCATTGTAATAATCAATAATGGTAGTGATAGTTTATAAATTATATAATTATATTTTATAATTTGGATATTTGAACATATATATATATATATATATGTACAGACGAACCCGTACCCGTACCCAAGATTTTTTTTTTGGCCGAATCCACGAATCCGTACTTGAATCCGAACCCGAACTGGTAACTTAGGTGTTCCCCTGTTTTAGAACCTGTCCAAATTAAGTTATCCTCTCCTTTTTAACTATAATATGTCTTCTTTTAAAAGGTTTCTAAATTCTTGCTTATCTCCCTCCGATAGAGGGATCCCATTCAAAGATTTCCATCTCCACCCAAGTGTTGGATCCCCACTGGGACACTGAATATAATCCTTGAAATATTTGCCCCAAAGATTTTTTAATACTGCTTTTGTCCTTGGAGACCCTATTCAATTTTCCAAGGCCTCATACCCACCCCATGAGTCACTCCAAAATAAGGCTTTGTTTCTTGCAGCGATGTCCCAAGAGATCTTATCTGTGATCAGCTTCTTGCAGTCTAAAATGAAATTCCACACCCTCGACCCTTTAGGAGGGTTTGCTGTTCTAAAAATACTACTTGGGTCAGAACCATTTAGATACTTTTTTTGAAGTATTTTCACCCATTTGCTTTCTGGTTCTTTGTATATTTTCCAAACCAATTTTGCACCTAGAGTTTTGCTTTGCCAATTTAATCTTTTGATTCCTTTTCCTCCCACCTCAATCAACCTTCTAATTTTCTCCCAACTAATTAGAGCTAGTTTTTTGTTCTCTGCCATCCCCTGCCAAAAGAAAGTCCTCATTTTCTTCTCTAGCTTAGCTCACACACCTTGTGATAAAGGTAAACAAGACATCTGGTACGTGTGGACTGCAGAGAGGACTGATTTCAACATCATCGGTCCACCTGCATTAGAAAGCTATTTCCCTTTCCATGACTCCATTTTCTGATCCATCCTCTTGACTATAGGCTGCTCCCATAATCTATTTACTCTACTTCCTTTATCCAGGGGCAATCCCAATTATTTGTAGGGAAACTTGTCTTTATTGAAACCTAGTGTATGACCAATTTCTGCTGCTAATCTATCATGGTGTTTAGAAAATAAATTTTAGATTTGCTGGCATTAACCATTTGACCTGAGGCCTTGGATTATAATTCTAATATTTTCCTAAACTCTAGAGCCTCTATCTTTTTGCTTTTGCCAAAAAGCATTGTGTTATCTGTAATCTGTTGATGAGCTATGTTTGTCATTCCCTCTGTTACTTTAACTCCTCTAATACTACCTAGAACCTACGCTTTACTAATAGACCGACCAAATGCTTTAGCCATTATGATAAACAGAAAGGGTGAAATCAGGTCCCCTTGGCTAAGTCCCCTTGATATGTCAAAATGCCCTTCTGGGGTTCGATTAACTAATATTGAGAATTTATGACTTGAAATACAGCTAGAGATCAAGTTTATGTATTGTCTTGCAAAACCAAAAGCTTCCATACATTTGCACAAAAACCTCCACTCAACTTTATCATATGCCTTCTTAATATCTAGTTTGATGAACATAGAGGGTTCTAAGTTATGTTGAATCGAATGAATGGTTTCTTGTGCTATAATTGCACCATCCAAGATAGATGTCATGTCCCCTAAATAAACATTTGACATATGTTATAAAGTATTAATTATCTTATATGAATTTCCCCATTCAGTCATATAAATGATTAATATTTCATTTATAATGGTTAGAAGACATGTTTGTTTTTAATTACATGTGTTATGATTTAACTATTATGGGATTTTAACTACCAAATTGGTGTTAATAAAGAATGGGCTTTATCGATGAGGAAGGGGAAAGATGTGATGAAATTAAAACATTGCCTGGAAAAAGCATTTGATAATCCGCGTGATATCAAACATACAGAATAACTCCTTTCGCCATACTGCAACTGGCCTAGTGGATTGGTGAAGTAATACCTGAAGCGGGAACTATTGATGCGTTCGCGGAATGCAATACAAACTAATGGAGTCCATCAGAGGTTAGCAGAGAGGCACACAGGTCCATACTTGTGTTCGGAGCATTACACAACTTTAACTTTTCCCGTGTTCGGAAGGTTCGCAAACTCCATTAACTTTTGCGCAATCTGAAACTGTGTATATCGTCATTTATGGAGGGCACGATATGTGTGTTATGTCAGTTCGTCAGTACCTGTGTCGTAAGAACTATGTGAACTCGACAACGTGGGTGTTCAGAACGTCTCCAACAATCACGAGGCAGGCATAGAGATCACCGGAAGGGGAACGAGACATATCCAACAAGCCACTATCGAATGCCTGAAGCTTCGCAAATAACCAACAGTCACAGAATTGGGCATAACAGCCACTGCATACCACGTGCAACGTGACATACTCTGCTTTATGTTGAATAATAATGCTATGTAATCTGGAATTTCATGTGTTTCGATATTAAATCCATTATCAACGGGTCAAGTTATATGATGTATTTCCTGTGCGATATGGACAAATATAACTAATTTCAATATTAAATCCATAGCCAACTGGTTAAGTTATATGTTGCATTTCTTGTGTAATGTGGACAAATGTATCTATTTGCAGACAACCTTAGTAAGGAATTCTATAGTAGAATTGCATGTGTAATATTGTTAAATTCATAGGCAACTGGTAAGTTACATGTACAATTTCCTATGTAATCTGGGCAACTACATCTGTTTCCAAGTCAATCCTAGTAGGGTTTTTACAATAGATCTCCCAGGAACAAAACCAATTTGTTCCTTTGTAATGATAAATGACAGAACTTTCTTAATTCTATTGGCTAAAGCTTTAGATAATACTTTATATATAGTACTGTATAGTGATATAGGTCTGAAATCATCCAACTCCACTGCTGACTCTTTCTTAGGTATAAGTGCAATAAATGTGTTGTTAATCTCCCTCAAGATCCTTCCGGAGTTTCTCATATTTTTTATGGCTTCTGACATTTCATGTACCTAAGGAGTGCCATTAGTTTTGAAAAAATCATGCTGGGAATCCATCTAGCCCAAGCACCTTATCAAGGTGAAGCTGATTTAACACAGCTTCAATTTTTGCTAGAGTGAATTTACTCGTTAGCATCTTGTTCCGTTCCTTTGTTATTCCTTGAGGAATGTTTACTGACATATGCTGTTATGAGGATAGATTCGAACTGTTCCAGTTATTCAATGTGTTTTAAAAGAAATTAACTACCTCTTGTAGTATTTATCTTGGTCCATGCCATCCTTGACGACCATTGCATTTAATTTTGTCTAGTTCTATCTCTATAGCTTCTTTTATCTTGAATATGTTTTGGAAGTGATCTTGATTCCATTGCAACGTTTTCTATTTGAGCTCTCTAAATTTTGAAATGAAATAGAACATTTTAGAACCAAAGAACTGCTCTTCCATCCACCAATTCTCTAGTAAACTTAAGAAATCTTTGTTTGAACCACATTTTTTCAAATTTGAAAGGACAATTTCTGGGTTTATGCTCTTCTTCCACTTCCAGCAAAATAGGGAAATGGTCTGACCCTCTAGTGGTAAGAATAGAGGAACTAAGGAAGTTTTTGAATGTAGTAAGCTCCTTTGAAGAGGGACCTATCCAATTTCTCTTTTATGTGACTAGAAACTAGCCTCCTGTTATTCCAATTAAAATTTCCATTCTTTGTCCTAATGTTTATCATATTATTGTTGCCCACCCGATCACCAAAGTCTTTTTGAGCTTGAGATTCCTACTGAATACCTCCTCTTTCTTTTGAAAGATCCAATATGGCATTGAAGTCTCCTCCTAGAATAAATGCTGAATCAGAATTCTGACCCAGATAGGTACCAATTTCAGCCCAAACAACCCTCTTGCTAATGTTGCTTATTGGCCCATAGACATTAATGAGAAAAAATCTTAGAAGTGTTAAGGTACTTTTAACCCAACAACCCTGCCAGTGTGGTCTATTTGTTATGTTTTCAATGCTCACTTTCCTTGGGTCCCATAATACTTCCAACCCTCCAGCTGTACCTACTGCAGGACTGTTGTCTACTTTCCAATCCCCAATTTCTTACTGAAAAGGATCATCTCTTCATTGCTTAACTTAGTCTCTTGAAGTAGGAGTATGTCTGCTTTAAAAGTTGTTAAGCTGCGCTTTACTAAGCACTGTTTGTTATGGGCATTCAGGCCCCTAATATTTTAAGTTATAACCTTCATTTATCTTGGGGAAGGCCCTTCCCCTTCCCAATATTAAGTAATGAGGTAATTTTGGCCTGATTCTTTGCTGAACCTGCCAATTCCCTTAACTCATTTAGGGATTTCCTACCTCTCTTATTTGCTGACTTCCCACATTCTGGGGTTACTTTGTCAGGACAGTTAAATTCTAATCCCAATTTACCTTTGTTACTTATGTACTTTTGCTGTCTAGAGAATTTGCCATTTGCCTCTTCCTCCAATATGCTCACAGAGTCCTCCTCTGTATCATATTCTGATTCCAATGGATAGTTGATCCCCATCAAACCATAGACCACTTCTAATTCAGTTGGGATTTGAACCTCTGCTTCTTCCTGGATTTCCTGCTGCTCCTGACTAACAACCCCTTCCCTCTCCTCTTGCAGATGTGTGGCATCCGCCGGGATCTCCTTAAAGATAGCTTCCCCTACTGTAGGCTCATTTCTTACTTCCTCCATGAAATCTATATCTGCTGAGTTTTGATTCATTGCAGCATTCTCTAAAACTGTTGATTGCTTTATCTTTACATCTTCAATGATAAAACCCCCTATGTCATTACTAAACTTAATATCGACATCCTTAGGTTTCTGGATCCCTAAGTTTATCTTTTCTGGGTTTGCTACTTGATCTATATCAGATATAATGTTGCCATAGATGGGGCCACAAAAAAATTCCAACTTAATATAATTGGCTTTCTGAGCTGTAATAATTTCTAGCGACTCTATGGACTAAGCCCTAAAATCCATGTCTACCAAAATTTTAACCTCTATTGCTTCAGGAAAGTTCTCTTCCACCCAAATGAAGGAGCCCAGTTCATTGCCAATTTCTTTAAGAATATCTATGTTAAGCAATTCTACATGTAAAGAGGGGATTCTGATCCATTTGGGAATTTTTTTTGGAATGTATATTGACTGGTTAAAGTTTTTTTTGCCAATCTAACAAATGAAAGCTGAAACTTTTAAAAATACAAGCTTGCCAGATAATAATTTGTTTTTTAAAGCTTCTTCTTTGCAATCAATAAAAAGGAAATCATCTGAGAGGATAGATATACTTACTTGATTCAGATACACCCATTTCCACTAGTTTACAATTTTTTGAATGGGTTGCCTTGTTCCGCTCCATTTTGCAAAAAGACCATGCTTCTTACAATGGTTCAACCTATCCTCAATAGACTTGCTATGAATGACAAAGGCTCTATATTCCTTCCTTTCTAGTGGTGGCTTGCCTAGCTTATACTTGGCTCCCGTATTTACGGGATTTCGGGATCCAAGGTGCCCACCATTCAACTTTTGATTTGATCTAGATTGCAGCTTCCTTTGTGAACCTAGATTTTTAACAGATTGCTTATAGTTGCTATGCCTCACATTTTTTTGCATTTGAGAAGCCGCTTCTTGGATTACTCCTAATATCTCTGTAACCCCTAGAGGTTTGATCCAGTCTTTATTGGCCTCTATTGTATTTCGTGGCTCTCTGAGGGTTGGTTGTGAAAATTTTGCCCTAGTCACAGGGGGAAAATAGTTTTGGGCAATTTTTACCCAATTTCTTTGATTTCTTCGATTTGACCACTTGCCAACCATTATTAGAATATGCATTATTGCAATGTCTCTGCTTGGCAATAGGATTCTTAGTGTCTGACTTCTGCTGATGGTTGACTTGGGTTTGTCTGCTACATTTGTCTACCCAACAGCCATTTTCAAAAACCCATTGCAGGCGGTGCCCTAATTTATCTAGATTATGTTGAGACCCGACCACCATATCATAGTGTCTTGGCAAATTGAGTCTTGAAGCATGTCTTGGCAAATTGAGTATAGTTTGCCCCCGACGCTATATCTTTTGGATAAGAAACCCTCTGCAGTAATTTTCCATTCCTGCTAGACCGTCAAGCTGGGGTTGTTGAGAATGAGGGAATCCTATAATGATTTCGATTCTTTTTTCTCATTTTCGCATTATTTAGCGCAGAGCATGTAAACATTGTTTAAAAGTAGTGTTACAATCTATGGGATGTTCAATTTGGAACTAGTTACAAAGAAAATTTTGTTCTTGTAATTGATGACATTCACTGAATATGTATTATCTTGTGCCTTCCCATCCAACAAATCTGAAGCAAAAGGATTCTTCACATATTCTGGAATTAATTGGGATTTCCAATCTGAGGAAATCTCTGTGAGGGAGCACAATGTCGTTTTCTTGGATAATGCATCAACAACTATATTCTTTTTTCCCTTAACATATTCAACATCAAAATCACAAGCTTGCACTTTACTCACCCATTTCTGTTGTCGTTCATTCAAGTCTTTCTGCTCTAGGAAATACTTGAGGCTGTTATGATCAATGCGGACCACAAATTTTGTTTCCACTAGGTACTATCTAAATTTTGCTATCGCCTGCACGATGGCTAGCATTTCCTTATCATAAGTTGAATACAGTCTCTCAGAATCTGTAAGCTTCCTGCTTCATAAGCAATCGAGTGCTTGTTTTGCATAAGCACAACTCCTAGACCTTGTCCCGAAGCATCACATTCTAGGACGAATGGCTGTGTGAAATCTGGTAGTGCCAGAACTGGACATGTGCTCATGGCATCCTTAAGCTTATCAAAAGCTTTTGGTGCTTCTTCTGACCATTGGAAAGCACCCTTCTTGGTCAAGTCTGTCAAAGGAGATGCTAACTATGAAAATCCTCTAATAAATTGCTTATAATATGAACATAAGCCAAGAAAACCACGCAGCTCCGTTATGTTTGTAGGTGGTGGCCAGTCCAAGATCGCCTAAACTTACTCTTGGTGCACTTTGACTCCTTCAGCACTGATGACATGACCCAATTACAAGATTTTCGTCATTCCAAATTCGCATTTGGAAGCCTTTGCATACAATGACCGTGTCTCCATGATGCCCATGACCACATCCAGATGATGTAGACGATCACCCCAAGCTCTACTATATATCAAGATATCATCAAAGAAAACCAAAACATATTTTCTCTGTTGATCACGAAACACGTGATTCATGTAGGACTAAAACATTCGCTGGTGCATTTGTGAGTCCAAAGGGCATAACCATAAACTCAAAATGCCCATAATGGCAACAGAAAGCAGTTTTATGAATGTCCTCTCGTACCTGTATCTAATGGTATCTATAGCGTAGATCACTTTTAGAAAAGTACATGACCCTATGTAACTCATCAATCCTGGGTATAGGATACTTGTTTTTAATAGTCCTCTTATTCAACACTGTAATCTATGCACATGCACATAGTCCCATCCTTCTGCTTCACCAAAACCATTGACGAGGCAAATGGGCTTGAACTAGGCCGTATATGTCCCATGCTGAGAAGCTCCTTAATTGTCTTCTCAATCTCCTCCTTGAAGTGTCGTGGATGACGGTAGGGCGTGGTTATTACTGGTTTTGCTCCCTCTTCCAATTCAATCACATGTTCGAACCCCCAATCAGGTGGACATCCAGGTGGTATATCACCAAAAATTGTGCTATGCTTTCTAATACTGTCTATAAATCCACATGATATTCTGGTTTACTATTGGACGTAGGCTTGGTGGTTACGAAACACAGGGCTGCCCAATCCACATCACCATGTCGGAATAAAGCCTCCATCCTTTTGGTTGACACAACTCGTGGACCACCATCAGACATTGCCTTAAGCCCCATCTTCTTACCATTCACCATAAATTCCAGTTGCATCTGTTTGAAATCTTGAACATATTGTTCAAGTGACTCCAACCACTCCAATCCCAAAACGGCATCTATGTTATTGAGCCCAAGCATGTGGAAATTTCCTATCAATCTATGATCTCCAATTTATATGCTGGGCTAGGGAACCACTTTAGTGCAAGTCAAAGGGAAGCCATCAACTACTATGACGCTGAATCCTGGAAACTCCTTGGCCTGAAGTCCACACTTCATTACTAATCCCTCATCCATGAAGTTATGCGTGGCCCCACTATCAACTAAGCACACCATCCTCTGTCTCTTAAGGACACCCTTTAGTCGAAATGGGCGGTTGCGAGGAACTCTGGATAAAGTAGCAATGTGAGGAGTCTCTTTTGTTGGAGTGTCTTCCAGTTCTATCTGTGGCTGATCCTCTTGTGTAGTATCCTCATCAGTACTAATACGCTGCTCATCCTGTTCTTCATCTTTAGATATTACCTCAATCAGGTGCACTTTGCCTTTACCAAGGCAATGATGGATGGGCTCCCATGGTTCCCTACAGTTGAAACATAACTTTTTCCTGCGCAATTCATTTCTAGATTCCTGTTCTAATTTTGGTGGAGTATTATTTTGCTGTTTGAAACCTTTTTGTTTCGACTAAAATCCACCAAAGGTCTTCTTCTGCGGTTGGAAGGGAGGTGTGGTCTTGTTGATGTGTCTTTTGTACACAACCAAACACAAAATAAAATACCTAAAGGTACCTTATCCTCTCTTGAACAAAGTTTCCCGATTGTTGAAGATCTTGTCGAAGGATCAGTTAGAGCAATTCCAAGGTTTTGATTCTAGGAGTGAGAACCAATAGGAAGTGGGGGTAGGTACACCGAAGTTTGTGCCGTCTCCGAGGAGTCAGGTACATTGAATCTGGACATGCTGAGGTGGACCAATCCAACTGGAGGGATGATGACTGGGATGCCACCTTGTCTGATGCTCGTGACTTGGTTGATCCTTCTCTGTCTCTAACGTGATGAATGATGTACTTCTTTTGTTTGACTAGGCTTCCTTATTGTCAAGTCTTTCTTCTCCGATAGCACACCTTCGCCTAGAAGTGCTGGCAAAGCCCTTTCTTTGTCATCTTGTGAAAGAATGAAGTCTTGAGGCTAACTTGAACTCCTTGAACACTCCCATTCTTCCAATGCTTCAAAGCACCTCGAGTCTTCCCTTTTGCCTGTGGAACGTCCTTGACAACGATGGATTGGAAGAGGTCGTCCTTGCCCTGGCCTGGTCTTCTTCTATCTGCAAAATAAACCAAAAGATGATTAAGGATACATAATAAATTCATTTAACATAGCATTTCCTACCTTAAATCATCAACAAGAAGACATTAAAACGAAGTTTGCTCAAGATTCTCCCCAGGGATAGGCCCTATAAGAATTTCGCTCTGGACCCTTTGGAAGGGTCAGGGGCGAAATTCATTCCTTGCTTGTCTTCTCTTACTTGGCTCCATTCTTTTCACTTTGTTTCCCCTTGACTCCCTCATTCGGATCCATTTCTCAACCTGACAACATTTGCTTGATCCCCAAAAGGCCTGAAAGGAGAATTTCGCTAAAAACATGGCCAGGGACAGGACTTATAAGGGATTTCGCCTTGAACCCTCTGGAAGGGTCAGGAGCGAAATCCTTGTCCAAGTTTAGAATCTTCATTTTTGGAGGCAACAATCCATTCAAGGGCAATCCTAGGGGCATCCCCTAACTTCTCCCACCTTGGTCTAGGCTTAGCTTGGCATAAAAATGAAAGGAAAAGGGTGTTTTAAGGAATTTCGCTCTGGACCCTTTGGAAGGGTCAGGAGCGAATTCCATATTTTGAGCTTATTCCTTCATTCCTCTCACTTCAATTCATCTTCGAAGGCAAGGTCACGCCACTTCACACCCACCCAAGCCATAAAAACCAAAGACTTGACTTGCTTTGAAGGGAAAATAGGTGATTTTAAGAATTTCGCTCTGGACCCTTTGGAAGGGTCAGGAGCGAAATCCTAGTTTTTGCTCAATTCCTTCAAGTTTGAAGATCACCAACAAGTCAAAGTCATGCCTAAAGACATCTCCCATCTTAATTTACCCTAGCCCACACTTGACTTAGCATAAAATTGAGAGAAAAGAGTGGTTTTGTGAAATTTTGCCCTGGACCCTTTGGAAGGGTCAGGAGCGAATTTCCCCCTCTAGGACAAAATCTCCACCTTTTATTGCTTTCAATCATTCCCCAAGGCAAGAACATGTCCATCTTTCTTCCAACATGCCTTGGACACTAAGAACTTGGCCAAACAAGGAAGAATTTGAGGTCTCTGGGAATTTTCGCTCTGGACCCTTTGGAAGGGTCAAGAGCAAAATTCATCTTCTAGGCTTGATTCTTCATTTCTCCAACTCCAAACCACCTCAAAAGGCAAAGACATGTTATCTCACTTCCATCCATGCCATAAAGACCAAGGACTTGACCTCCTCTAAGGGAAAAAAAGGTGTTTGCAAGAGTTTCGACTTGGACCCTTTGGAAGGGTCAGGGGCGAAATTCTTGATCTTGGACAAAATCTTCACATTTTGATGCTTTCATTCACTTCCTAAGGCAAGAACATGTCAAGACCTTCTCAATATGCCTTAGAAACTAAGATCTTGGTCTAGTCAAGGAAGAAGTGGGTCTTCTAAGAATTTTGCTCTGGACCCTTTGGAAGGGTCAGGAGCGAAATTCAAGTTTTGGGTTGATTTTACACCTCTTTCCTCCTCAACTCACTTCAAACTTGATTTAACCAGTTTCTTCTCACCACAATCAAGTCCACTTACCACCAAATTAGCTTGAAAACTTCGCCTTTCAATGCCTTAGGCAAAATAGGGGGTCAAATGAGTATTTCGCTTTGGACCCTTTGGAAGGGTCAGGAGCGAATTTCCTCCAAGCTAATTTCCATCATTTTGTCGCTTCAAACCTTCTTCCTAAGGCAAATATGCATCCAAGTCCTCCATACCATGCAATAGAGGTTTCAAACTTGGTCAAGACAAGGAGCAAAGTAGAGGAAATATGAATTTTGCCCTGGACCCTTTGGAAGAGTTAGGAGCGAAATTCATCCTTAAGCTCATTTCATACCTCAAACCTCCTTTCCTTGCCTTGGATATAACTTTTCAAGACTTCTCCTATCATCTGCAGGCCAACTTGCCTCTTAGCCCAAAAATCTTCATTTTCAACGCCTAAGGCCTAAATTGAGGGTCAAATGGAGGAATTCGCTCTGGACCCTTTGGAAGGGTCAGCATTGAATTTCCTATCCTAAGCTCAAATCCCTTCTCAAACTATCTTGACTTTGCCCTAGACTTGATCCTAAATCAATTTCCTTCCATGTCCTTCGCCAACTTTCTCAACCATACACTGACCTAGATCAATTTTAGGTTCCTTATGAAATTTTGCCCTGGACCCTTTGGAAGGGTCAGGGGCGAAATTTGAGTTTTGCTCAAACTTCTTGACCTATTCCTCTCATCTCACCCAGTCTGGCCTCCTTTGATCTTCTTCTCATCAAATCATGCCTAGGATCTCATTTTCACCAATTGGATCAATCTTAACCCTGAGAGATGACACTAACTCACTGACTCACTTGAACTCAAACAAGACACAACTAAGCCAAAGGAAGACCTTGAATGAAACCCTAACTTGGAGCATCCACTAACTCACCCTAGCTCAAGCAGAGCCTGCTATCTAGCAATCCCCCTGACAACACTCATCATGCAAAGGCTAACGGACAAAACTCAAAAAGATCTAGAAAAACAAACCCTAGAAAGCAAAAAGTAGGGGTCCCCATTTGCAATGGGGCAATTTGTGAATACGTCACAACAGGTCTCCAAGTCAAGTGCTAGGCCAATGGCATCGTGAAGTGTGCTAGGCTTATGAGCCTTCACCAAACCCCACAATCTATCACTCAAACCCTCAACAAATAGCATGGTAACACGCTTCACGGACATGTCAGGAACCATAACTGCTATCTTCTGAAATTCTTTGATATACGATTCAACATGACCAACCTGTTTCAGCTCTGCCAACTCCCTATAATAAATCTCAACATCCTTCCTATCAAACCGTGCAATCAATTTATTAACAAATTCCTCATATGAGTGAATTAACGCATGATCTTGCGTAACTAATCTATGGTGCCACTAGTCGTTCGCCACACCCTCCAAATGCATCATGGCAAATTGTATGGCCTTGTCTTCTTCCATCGGTTTGAGTGACAAGAATGTGTCAAGCTTGTGGACCCAAGATCTGGCGCTCAACTATCCATTTCCATCAAAAGTCGGTAAGGGAATTTTATTCAGTGCATCTTTATATTCCACCGACTGAGTACCTTGTCTAATCTGTCCTCTAGGCCTCCTATCTTGCTTGTTTAGGCGGTACCTAGCCTTATCTTTCCTCTGGTCCAAGAACCGATTCAAGCTCATTAATCCCCTAACCTGCTCTGGAAGTGCCATGTACTCATCATATGCAGCCATCACGTCATCTGTGTATGAGTTTCCTCAGCTACTTCCTCAGGAATCGCCTCTTCTTCAGTTTGTCTAGGTAGAAAAGTAGGGCAAAGAGGTTTGTCAGACCGTGTGATTGCTGTCCTTACAGCATTAGAAGCTGCCCTGTCTTGATTTTCACGTCCAGCATTGCCTCTACTAGGTACACTACTAGATCTTCTTGATTGGGAACGATCCATTCTCATTTGTCCCATAGTTGTGATCATACGATCCTGAAACTGTTGCATCATTTGCTGCTGCTGTTGTGCAAAAGCTGTCAGAAAGTCATCCAATTGATTATTCAAGTCCCTTGGTGGGCTTTCATTTCTTCTTTCACCCATCTCTTCTTCAGCTGGGTTAATTTCAGCTTCTTGTTGTTGCCCCGACCTACTATAGAACAAAATCACTGACATGCAATGGATTATGGGTAACATGCGACCATAGATTCTGACATGCAGCTGATTAGAAGCAAAATGCAACCATAAATTTTGACATGCAACTGATTAGAAGCAACATGCAACTTTCTGGGTAGTCGCCAAACTGACATGCAGGATTTGGGTAGTCGCCAAAACTGACATGCAATACTGAAACATCAACAGGCTGGCAAGATCACCAGCTTTGATACCACTGAAATATTCTAACTGGCAATTCTTATGGGAAATACAAAATTTCGTAGATTTATAACAAATTAAACCAATACACAGCAGAGTTATAGGAAATTCGAGCTTCATGCAATCATTATTGAATTTCCCATATTTGTAATAAGCTAAATTTCATTACATAGCTGGGAATGATTTGATGGAATTAGCAATTTCCTAATGATTGCAGCAATTGGGTGTTCAGTGAATAGCTAAGATGCTACATACCAGACCCCACCACAGTTAAACCTTCAATCATAGAACCACATGAATTAGTTGGGGGTTCCAGGCTGGCCGCCTGCATATTCAGACTATTGCAGATGGAGTGTTATTGTTCAGGCTGCGATTTCTTTACTAGGTGCTGCAATTTTATTTTCAGATTGAACCCTTCAAACTGTTTCAGAATAATTCCTATGCCTTTAACTGTCTGAAATTCATTACCTCTGCTCTGGATGTAATTCAAGGCTCTTGATCGCTGTAATGAGTTTGTTGAGTCTCCTGGGCTTCGTCCAGAAGATTTTTCTTCCAGGGGTTTCATCCTGAGAAGTTGCACACAGATTGCAGATTGCAGAGAAAATAATAGTAACTTTAGGCTGAATGAATGAATCCAATGTTACATCGACCCTTTAATTTTTATATCTCTAGCCAATACAGAAAGTCATCGATGCTTCTAGAGACTCCTTCTTTAGCTGACTTAGGCAATGAATACATGTTTATTAATTATTTTATGACCCCCAAGTATCATCGCCTAGAGGAAAATAATATTATAACTTGAAGTGCCCCCCTCTCTAAGACTCAACGTAAAATTATAATAATTATTTTCATAACTATAGCTTTTTGGGGTTCCAAATTATTTAATCTCTCATTCCCTTTATTTCTTATTCAATTCTAGCCCTGGGAATGCTGCAGGCCAGAATTTGACATCCTGTGGCCTGTCAATTGAGAGGGGACATTATAGATTTAGTCCTTAAGTTTGTTTGACATCGAAATGCTTTACCTGTAGTTCTCTTTTTGTTGGTATTCTTCACACTCAGAAGTTTTATTGCTTAGGCCCCAAATCAGCATTATGGGTGAATGGTTTATATATGCTCTTACAATTGCAGGTATGGCCAAGGCATAAATCAAATCTCATAGCGATGGAAAGATACCATTTCTTCAGCTCAAGTTCCTAACAATTTAATCCTCAGAGTGAAACTTTAGCACATTTAATGAGGGATGAGACAGTAAAAGAGGTTGCTCTTGCAAGCATGTTGCATGTACTTTGGTCTGTGCATCAAGTGATTTTTTTGATGAGGTCATAGACAACATTCCTGGCACATTTGAATAGTGTGTTGGTGATTTTCTTCAGTCTAGTTCATTTGTGTTTTTACTGCTGCAGGTTTGCCATTTCATTCAGTAAGAAAACTTATTAGTCATATGTTCATATTTGCATTTATTGTGCAGGTTTGCCATTTCATTTATTCTAAAAAACTTATTAGTCATGCTTCTCTTTTCAAGAAGTTAGAAGTTACAAACTGCAACTTTCCTCTCTTCTAGATAGTGATCCTCATTACTCTTCATGGCCCTCACTTACCAGGAATTGGAACATAGTATTTACATTGAGTACTTTAAATTTGTAGCACTCAGTCAGAGTGAATTACTCCATGATTTCATTTGAAAAATTCATGAATGACAGTTTGTCTATTTTCATATCATTTTTTTCTGTCAAATCATAGTATGCTTCAAGTTCCCAAAATACCATGAAACCAATTATTCACACAAAGTATTCTGGGTTTTAGAAAAATGATGGATGTGAACTGCTGTAACCTTTGTTAAGGACCATGGGTATCTGGTTCATTTTATGGAGTCCATGTGTATTTGTTCCTACAAGAATTCCATTAATTAACTCTGAGGTGTTACAAAAATGTTCCAGTGGTCCAATGTGACACAATTTTTCCTGCACAGTTAATGGACAAATTTGAACTTCCCCGTTTGGCTCCTGTTGTAACACTGCTTAATGTAAGTGTTCTCTAAAAATTGGTGGCATATTACACCAGTTGAGGATTTTGTTTTACTATAACAGCTATTTAGTGAGAGAAAACATGTCCAAGAAAAAAGGGAAAAAAAGTGTTGTATGCATTTGTTATCTAAAATTAATTATATTTATGAGACAAGGATTGTTTATAAGGCACAAATGCTCTAAAATCTTTGCTGGTCAGGAAGAAAACTTTGGGTTGGAAGTCCATGGGTTGATTTGTAGCATTGTCCTTGTCTCCGTTACTAATATTGGTTAAAAGTGCTTTTGTCTTTGTGGGTCTGCCTGCCTTGTGATTATTGTGAATAGTTAGTGTTTCTCTATAAAGAATTATGAGCTTTCTCTAACCAAAGTTTCATAGTTAGTTGAGAATTTTATTCCACCATGTTATCTGACTACCTTCGTACCTGTCAAAAATTATGTCTAAAGAATGAAAAAGAATGTTTTTTGTGTGTTAATCCTACATTGATAATAGCTGTGATACAAACAAGGTTTAGAAGGGCACTTCTTGCATTAAAAGTTTTATCAATTTAGAAGCATACCTTGGGTGCGACTTTGCAAGTCTCTAGGTTGATGTGTTAGCATTTTCCCCATCTATGTTGGTAACCATCAGAAGGTCCACAAAGCCGACAAGCACCTCTAATTGTGATTGACATCCTCCATAGGAGTACGAGATATCTATTATATTGTTTCTTCTCTTTTTCTCCACTTTTGACTAAGTTCTATTTCTCCAGCGTAATGATGGTCATGCCGCTCTAAAGGCAGAGATGTAAGGGAGGTATGCTGATACATTAAATGCATCTCTATGGGCAGCTATTGAAAGTCATGATATAATAATTTTGATTTTAATTTGTTCAAAATCACCAGGGTATATAGAAAGTGATGACATGAAATTGATATTTGATGGTGCTAATTATTTAGTGAAGAACTTGGTTTAATTATATATTTGCCTTTGTGATTATTGGTTGGATATGCAGGTTTTGAAAGCTATATGCTTCAAAATATTGGAAGGTTGCAAAATTATTTTCATTCGGATTTTCCCAACAACTTATCCTGCTGAGAAGCTTCATCTTTGGCGTTTGGCTAAAGAATTAGGAGCAACATACTATATTAGATAAATCTGTACACATGTTGTTTCTCTTGACCTAGGAATTGATAAAGCATGCTGGGTGGCATGAGATTTAAACTCCATATTCATCTTCATCTGAAGCATCCAACCCAAGCCCGAGGTCATCAATTGGTTCAAATTCAGCATCAATTTTAACCACTATCGATTCGAATGCCACTCCCACTTAGGCAGGACCCACAGAGGACCCAGCCACCTGGGAGGAATCTGGGTAGAATCCATGGGGGACCAGGCTCGGCCGGTAACTTCGGGCAGAAGCATTGCTTTTTGTTAGTTGAGCCAGGAGAAATGCATGTGAATGTAGTAACACAGCCAAAGAGTGGCTACGTTTTACAATTCCAGGAATTTCTATGTTTTCATGGAAATCTAGGCTTCTCGCTGCTGTAGATTGCCTGGAACTTATGCTTGTTCGAACATTCTAGATTATTTAGAAAAAAATCATCAAGATTATAGTGATAAACAGTGAAACCTCTGTGTGAGAATTTGAAAGAAATTTATGTGTTTTAACATTGAAAACAAATAGGTTCAATTTGAAGTCACTTTGTTCACATATTAAACCTTACAGGTAAAGGAGTTAGGGAGAAAAAATGGCACATATATTATAAGAACTGGTGAGGTATTTGTTGAGCAGAGCTGTGGCATAGCTTCAATATTTTGTGGAGATGTGATGAAGAGGCTAGATTTTTACTCAACGTCTATTTGCACAGAAATACAGATTTTCATAGCAGGCCCATATTTCAGTAGAAACCCTAATGTGAATGCTTGGAACGGAGGGCAAGATTTGGGAAGACTGTTTCTGTCATATAAGAGAACGCACAATGTTGCAAAGGGTGTGTAACTGGATGGATTAATATGTAAGATTTTTGGTGCATTCGAAACACTTAAACTTATCACTCCAGATATATTTTTGATGTCTGTTGAATTGATATCTACAGAAAAATTCATGAATGTTTGTTTCTTCTTGGTATTTCAAATATAGTTTTGATCATTGCTAATGATTGCATTAATTGTAGCAGAGAACTGATGTGGCTTATTTTGTATGTTAAAAATTAGATTGGATTTGGTTAATATTGTTCATTGAAGCAGAATGTTACTCTTTAAAAAATCAAGTCCAAATCTGAACAGGTCCCAATTTTTATTGTGCTTTGCAATCTTTAGCCGAGGTATTTAATGTTTCCAGTGACACGAACAGTCCACATTTTTGATATGCTCGATTCCTTGAGGTGCATGCTCTTCTTGACCCTACCTGTGCAATTTGAATCCAAGGCCATCCTTCCTTTTATAGGTGTGCAAAGCCACCTGGAAAAACACAGCACAAGAAATAGATCTCATTAGTGTGAAGTACATATTGACTATAAGAAAGGATGAGCAAACCTAATTACTGCGGCAAAAGCTGCTACCAAAGTATCAATTTCTTTGGTTTCAGTTAGAAATTCCCCTGTAAACAGTTGATTGTTAGCCCGGATTTGAAAATTATCACCCAACAATCTAAGTGCTATTAGTGAAAATTGGCCATGCAAGTATAATGGAAAATGTTTGAAAGTATTGAGAAATAGGCAGCATTGCATATTATTACTGTTTTTCAATGACAATTATATATGGGCTCTAACAAAACAGCAAACGAAAACTGTGAAAAATATAGTCTTTAGAGATCCATGCACAATCCAACCATGGTTCAAAATTTTAGATTTACATTAAGTGTTGACGTTCAATTTATGATCATAAAATTTATGCTTGACTCAACATAGTGAAGGTATCCCCATATGAGATATCATCTGACAAACAAAAACCCGAAAAGCCTTTGATTCTCAGGTGTATCAACTTGTTTATTTAGTAGATGACATCGATTTGATTGGGTTGCTCACGTAAGGTGGATGTGTTGGCTCGAGAGATACCAAAAATGTTCAAAGGGTTCGCAAATCACTTAATGATTTTCGTTTGACTCTTAGGTATATCTATTAGTCCCTTTGGCAGATGTTATCTTGGCAGGTGCGTTCTCCTAACGTTGGTGTTTTGGCTTGAGAGATTCATGAAACCATTTGATGGGGCGTGTGAAACGAAGAGCACTTCCAAGGGCATTTTAAAGAGGTTTACTGTTCTAGAAACCTTACTCTTTCTAAGAGATTCCCTTGGCTAAGAATACATTGAAACACCACACATACGACATGCTGATCTTGGAGGTGACAGAGTTGCATGACACTTGTGTACCAAGGAACCAAAGTAAAGTCTGCTATATGGGTCAATTAATCTATCAAATATATTACATTATACTAATTATAAATAAGAGACGCAATGTGTCAAGTTCCTGCCAATAGTATGATTAGTTTAGATTAGATAAAAGTAATGATGGAGATAGAAGGAGAGAGGAAGAGGGAGAGAAATAGAGAGGTAGAGGGAGAGATAAAAATAGAGAGATAGAGATAAAGAGCTAAACGGATAGAGAGGAAGAGGTAGAGAAAGAGATAAAGGTAGAAAGAGAGAAAGAAATAGAAACCATAAGGGTGGAATGTTAACTTAAATCTATAACATGTACAAGTAATTAATGACACTCTTTTAGCACAAACAAGGGAAGGTTTCTCACTACCATGTTACTTAGGATGAAAACAATTTTGCAATTTATAGATTGTAGTCACAAACAAAACAATCTCTAATGTGTGTACACAATATCTGTCCAAGATTTTTGTTAATCTATATTTGAAACTTGCACATGAACGACTAGCTAAGATATTAATAAGTGTTTTCCAATCCCTCAAACAAATATTGAAAACTTTCAACAAACATAGATAGAGAAAAGGCTAGGACAATGATATTGAGGAGGACCATGCTCTTTTCAAGATTACTATCAAACAAAAATAAGTTTCTATTAACTTTCAAGCCGCCTTTTTCTTAAAATATTACAATTAAAATGATTTTTGAAAAATTGTAAATCATCACTTAGTAAATTTTTTCGAGAAGCATTAAATTACAAAAACAATAAACAAGAAATAAATTTTCTATATTGACTTGATGGATTCGTATTAGAATATTTATTTATATTTTAGTCACCTATATTTAGTTCCTTGTTTAATGGTCATTTTAGCTTTTTAGTTAATTAGCTTTTAAGCTTTATTTAGCATTTAGCTTTTTCTTTTTAATTAATTAGCTTTTAAGCTTTATTTAGCATTTAGCTTTTTCTTTTTAATTAATTAGCTTTTAAGCTTAATTTAGCTTTTAGCTCTTTAATCTTTTACTTTAACGTTATGTTCTAATTATAGAACATCGTCTTGTAACCTCTATATATACGTGTGTATATCGTTCAATGTAATCATCCGATTATTGAATCATTCATTCAATTTATTTTTCATGGTATTAGAGCATGGAAATTAAAAAATTCAAAAATTTTTGTTATTAAATTTTTTTGAAGTTTTTATTGAAGAGACTTTTTTCTCTTCCTGGGCAGTTTTTTTTTTTGCAGGTTGAAAATTTTCCTAGGGTTTCTGCAATTTTCGACTAGGGTTTTGACCCTTCAGTACAAGTTGAAATTTTATTTTGGTTGTAGATTCTTCGTGGGTTTTTCGAGACCTCAACTGGGTTGTTGTTAGATTTTTTGGGTGCATCATTTTTCGTGTCTCAATTTTTGAGCAATTGGATCTGCATTTTGTTTTCAAATTCTTGGTGGGTTTTTTGAGAGCTTTTTTGGGTTGGTCTCAGATTTTTCTGGGTGCTTCATTTTTTGTGCTTCAATTTTTGTGCCACCAAATTTGCTTTGGAATTTAAAAACAGTTCATAATTTCTGCTATTTTTGTGGATGTTGGGATTTTTGCTATTTTTTTGGCACCATTTATGCTGTTTTAAGTGTGCAGAAAATTTTAATTTTGGGGTTTCTTCCAAACCTCGAAATTTGTGCCTCAGAATTTGTGCCAGAATTCTCCTATAGGGTTTCAATTTTTTCAGTAGTTATTTCTATTCTGAATTTTTTAAAAATCAGATTCTTCAGTCTCTTGCTTTCACTTAGTTGACCTCGATCAACCTCGATTTTCGTGATGACATCATTAACCAACATCGTGTTGGAACACAATCAGAAGTTCAATGACCGCAACTACAACACCTGGACACAACGTATGCTTACCATCTTTGAGTATCGTTGCTTTGATCAACTTGTTTTGGGCAAGGAATTTCGTCCTACAATAGCAAGTGATGATCAAGACAAACATGATGTGAAGAATCGAGACGCTGTCATGCTTATCAAACTCTCCGTCACAGATGATCAACTCCCATAGGTGCCTTCAGGTAAAATAGCAAAAGAGATCTGGGATCTTTTGAAGGATCTTCATGAAACGTCTGACAAGAGCTAAGCTTTCTTTCTGAAGAATATGTTGTTTTCTATCATGATGGATGAGAAGTCATCTATCCAGGCACATCTTACGAAGATCAAGGACATTCGTGATCAGTTAGAAGCTATAGTCCGAACCATGGTGGAAGAGGATATGGTAGTGATCACGTTGAAAAGCCTTCCCAGATCCTACGAGCATTTCATTGATACGCTCAATATCTCCTCTACTAGTGTTGATTTGAAGTTTCCTGATCTTTGCAACAAGCTGCTCCAACAAGATCGATGGAAGCAACAATTTGGAAGCAGCGCTAGTTCATCCACTGAACAGGGTTTCACAGCCTCAGCTTTGCATAAGTACAAGGGTAAAGCTTCGTCCTTCCAGCAGAAAGGACAAGGTCAAGGTCAACCTCAATAGTCTTCCAAAAAGAAGAGCTTCCAGTGTTCCTACTGTCATATATATGGCCATTTGGTGAAAGATTGCCGGAAATTGATAGCATCCCAGCAATCCAAATAGGAAGGGTCCAAGCAAAAATCCAATTCTGCCACGCATCTTAATCAGAAGGAATCTGCCTTCTATGCGTTGATGGCCCAAACCTCCTCTGATGATGTTCAATCATCAGCCTGGTACATTGACTCTAGAGCCTCTCGACATTTCACACATCGTCGGGATTGGTTTATAGAGTACATGCCTTTCACTGATTTAGTGATCTTTGGTGGAGGTGAAGAGTATATTGTTGTTGGCAAGGGCAACATTCAGATTTCATCTGGTGGGAGGGATTTAATATTCCTCAATGTATACTTTGTACTTGGTATGAAGCTCAATCTACTGTCAGTCAGTCAGATTATGTAGCATTCACCACAACTAGATGTCGTCTTCGGGTTGCACAAGTGCAACATTGTTGACAGGGAGACTCACACTACAGTTGCAGTTGGTATTGAGGATCATGGTCTTTATAGACTTGTTGATTCTACTGGTTCTTAGGAGCTCGCCATGGTAGCTAGGAGTACTTCCATCAACACTCTTTGGCATTAGCAATATGGGCATCTCAATGTCCACTATCTCTCTCAGTTGGTTCGAGAGGATCTAGTCATAGGATTACTTGAGATTCAAACTCAGAATCATGGAGTTTGCAGAGTGTGTCAAGCTAGAAAGCAGCATAGGACTCCGTTTTCAGATGGAGACGCTTGGAGAGCATCCAAGGTCTTGCAACTCGTTCATGCAGACATCTGTGGTCCCATGAACACTCCATCAGTCACTAGATGTAGGTATTTTCTATTATTTGTTGATGATTTCAGCAGACGCATGTGGGTTTATTTTCTTAAGCAGAAATCAGAGGTGTTCACCATGTTTCAAACGTTTAAGGTGTTAGTGGAAAAAGAGTCTAGCTGTCAGATAGTCACTCTTCGGTCCGACAATGGAGGGGAATTTTGTTCTACAGAGTTCACCAACTTTTGTGAATCACATGGCATTAAGCATCAACTTACCACACCTTACACCCCACAACAGAACAGTGTTGTTGAGCGCAGGAAGTGTATAGTCACTGAGATGGCTCGGTCTATGTTGGAGAATATAAATGTTCCAAAACACTTTTGGGTGGAAGCGGTCTTCACTGTAGTCTACCTTTTGAACCGGTCTCCCACAAAGGCCGTTAAGAAGATGACTCCAGAGGAAGGTTGGTCTGGCAGGAAGCCCAAAATCAGTCATTTGAAAGTTTTTGGCTCAACAACTTATGTTTGGATTCCAGATGCCATGGGCACCAAACTGGATCCAAAGAGTCAAAAATTGATGTTCACCGGCTACAGTGACAACCACAAGGCATATCGGTTGGTTGATATAGACACTAATCACCTCATATTCAATCGAGATGTAGTATTTGATGAATAAAGAGGGCCTTTTCAACCTTCTTCTCCTGATTTGAGCACTGAGGATCACCCTCCAAAGGTTGTAAGTATGGGTGTTCGTCTTCTCTTAGCTCCACTTGATGGGAGGGATTTAGTTGACTCTGAAGTTGTGGGGTCTCCTAGGCATGACATTGCACCCCCTGACTTTCCTCAAGATCTTCTCGATCCACATCCAGAGGAGCTTGCTCCAGATATTCCAAGCACTCTTCATCCTGCAACAGATGTTGGTACTTCTACTCTCCGGCCTAAGTGGTGGGCCAAGACCATTGGTGATCTTCATGATGATGAGTTCATTGAGGGTAGATCCGTTAGAGGTAAGAGCCAACAACACACAGTTAATTTTGCTTTTATGGCCAACATTCACAGTATTTATGAGCCTCAAACATATACAGAGGCTAAAGGTGTACCTGAATGGGAAAAGGCTATGGCAGTGGAGCAACATAGTCTTCTGAAAAACAACACTTGGGTATTGTTTGATCTTCCTCCAGGAAATAAGCCCATTGGTTGCAAATGGGTGTTTAAAGTCAAGTATAAAGCTGATGGAAGTCTTGATAAGTACAAGGCTCGGTTGGTGGCAAAAGGGTTTTCATAGAAGGAGGGCATCGACTATGAAGAGACATTTGCTTCCACAACCAAGATGAGTACCATTAGGCTTGTCCTCGCTCTCTCAGCTCAATTTGGATGGAAAGTCCATCAAATGGACGTCAAGAGTGCCTGTCTCAATGGTGATTTGCAGGAAGAAGTTTACATGACGCAGCCTCCAGGTTTCAAGGTTGCCGATAAGGAACACCAGGTATGTAGACTAGTCAAAGCACTCTATGGCCTCAAACAGGGTCCTCGTGCATGGTACATCAAAATTGACAAGTACTTGATTGATCAAGGCTTTTAGAGGAGTCCTTCAGATCCCAATTTGTATGTCAAACATACTAGTGATGATATTCTATTTCTAGTAGTCTATGTTGATGATCTCATCATCACTAACAATGCAGCACATCTGATCATGCAGGTCAAACAAAATTTGTGTCAACATTTTGATATGACAGATTTGGGACTTCTCCATTATTGTCTCGGTGTAGAGGTTTGGCAGACCGATAGCCACATATTCATTTCTCAGTCAAAGTATGCCAAGAGCCTACTAGATAAGTTTCGGATGCAAGATTGTAAACTTGCATCTACACCTATGGAGATAGGGTCAAATTATTAGCCAAATCAGATTCACCTGTAGTGGATGAGTCTTCATTCAGACAACTAGTGGGCAACCTTCATCTATCTCACCGCCACTAGACCTGACATCAGTTATGCTGTGAGCTATATTTCTCGCTTCATGTCAGCCCCAAAAGTTGAACATTGGGTTGTAGCGAAGCGTGTGCTTAGATATGTGAAGGGCACTCTTGATTTTGGCATTCTGTACAACAAAAGCAAAGATCCTAGGCTGGTTGGTTTTACAGACTCAGATTGGGCAGGTTGTGTTGATGACAAAATGTCAACTTCTGGGTATGTTTTCAGCTTGGGTACAGGTGCAGTCACATGGACCAGCAAGAAACAACAGGCAATAGCTCGTTCCTCGATCGAAGCAGAGTATCGGGGAACTGTTAAGGCAACATGTAAGGCAATTTGGCTACGTAGGATGCTTGCAGACATGCAAATGTCTCAACCAAGACCTACTCCCTTGTTTTGTGATAATCAAGGGGTTCTAAAATTAGCCAAAAATCCAGTCATCCATGAGCGGACAAAGCATGTGGAGCTTCATTGTCATTTCATCCGCCAGCATGTTGAAGATGGATAAGTAATACTGCAGTACATTCCTACATAAGATTAGACTACAGATATCCTCACCAAGTCCTTGAGCTCAACAAAGTTTTTCAAATTTAGAGGGCAGCTTGGTGTGATAGATAGCATAACCATTAAGGGAGGGTATTAGAATATTTAATTTTATTTTAGTCACCTATATTTAGTTCCTTGTTTAATGGTCATTTAGCTTTTTAGTTAATTAGCTTTTAAGCTTTATTTAACATTTAACTTTTTCTTTTTAATTAATTAGCTTTTAAGCTTAATTTAGCTTTTAGCTCTTTAATCTTTTACTTTAACGTTATGTTCTAATTATATAACATCGTCTTGTAACCTCTATATATAGGTGTGTATATCGTTCAATGTAATCATCCGATTATTGAATCATTCATTCAATTTATTTTTCAATTTGCACCTTACAAGTATTTTGAATGCCTCCATCCCATCGCAATATTGTCATATTAATGCACTAAATGTTATTAAAAGTAATAATTTTTTATAAATTGATTTTTTTTTTAAAACTTTATATTTATAAATCTTTGAAAAAACATTAAAAAATTAATAAATAATAAATTAAAATCAATGGGTGGTCTCGTAAGTATTTGTTGATTTGCTATATTTGCATGGTTCCTCCATACTGACTTTACATAATTTTTTATTATTTCTTTCGCTTCATTTTTCTTTACTTATAGGGTAACTTCGAATGGCCTAGGAATCCATTGATGATGTGTTTTTGGTTCAATGTCACTATGATACAATATATCTTTTTCTTTTCCCTCAAATCACTTAAAATTATATCTTTTTAATTTTATTTTTTTTATAAATATATTGAAATAAAGTTGAACAAAATTAATAAATAATTATCAACCAAGATTACATTAACAATTAACAACACTAAATTAAAAAATAAGACAAAAAAATGAACTCATTTTCATATCTCACATTTAAATTTACAAAACTAATAAGATCATTACTTTTACAATTACAAAATTTTCATAAATAAGATATATTAAAAATAAGTTATTGTTACTAAATTCCTTATAATAAATTAAGCAAATCATTTATTAACATGTAAATATATCAAATCCTCCCCTGTGGTGGTTTGTGGACATGATGTTGTGGACAACATTGGATTCTACCAACGCTGTGCTCTTGTGTGCAGATTATCCAAGTACTTCAAAAAGTGAAGCTTAATGTGAGGTCATTTCCTTCCAACATCGTTTTAACGAGTGTTCAATAGTCGAGAAAGTTTCAAAAGGATGCATAGTTGTTGAGCATCACAATACCATTGTAGTTTTATATACTTTGTACATATCTAAAAAGTAGATTGATTACATGTTATTCAAGTAGCTTTAGAGTTCAATTTGAAGGTTAGCACCATTGCCTTGAGCATAGTACTCATTAGTGTGCATTTGTTTCAAGAAGGCACAAAAGACTGACAACTCTTCACAAGTCACATGAAATTGATCTAATGTTGCCTGCATCATTACAACATCATAGTCTTGCACAACACGTAGAGTTGAACATGTTGCCTTTGCTTGTTGTATTATGTCAAGGCAGTTGAATGAAATATTAGTTGTAAATCCAGGGATACTATTTGATGGAAATCCATGCCAATTATTTGATGGAGATGATTGACTTGGCAGGTTAGGGAGGCTATGGCTACCTATTATCTCAATAATATTGGGAGTTGCCATTCCTGAATGAAGACATTCCATAAAATATTATACATTATAGCTATACCTACAAATAAAAAATCCGACCTACAAATCTGATCTTAGTATCCATTACTATAAAAAGCACCTCTTAGTCAAATTTAGTACAACAAGATAGAATATGAATAGAATATGAATGAAATGGATAATTTTGAATATTAAAATATATTGTAAGATAATTAAATAAAAAAAACTTAAAATATATTCAAAACTCTTTTTTAAATAAATATTAATACTTTGGTAATTGTAAAGGCTCTATGAACTAAAGAAAACATTTATAATTATTTTATAACTACACCTAAAAATTTGATTGGATTGGAGTTTCAAAACAAGTTAGATTGGAGTTTCAAAACGAAAAATTTGAAAATTTGATTTTGTAAGCGTAGTATAGAATATAAAAGTAGGAAACAAATGCAAAAAATAGCTCTTTATTCTAAACTAAAACAAGTTTTAGATAGAGTATGTAAATAGAATTTAAAATAAAAAAATAAAACAAGTATTGTAAAGTTTTACTATAAGTGTGATCTTAAAATTTGTAATTTTATAATACGAATACTAATTTTAAATGAACTATAATAACAAAAAAGTACAATCCTTATAAAAGAAGATTGTTTATAATCTAACCTAGACAATTGATAATATAATATTAAAAATAATCTTATAAAAAAATTAATACACCATTATTGTTGATGATTTTAGTCAGCTCATCCATGTATTAACAAATTTGAGATGATTTTCTTTACAAATTTCAAATAACATACTCAAAGAAATGCAAATGCTCATTTACTTGCAGTGGAACTCGCATAACTACCACTAAAAGGCTCTGCTGATTGATAATCAATCGAATAGAGCACATGTACAATTGCCCAAGACACAGGTAAATTTCAGATTCATAATTATTCAATTTTTTTTGTTATTAAAATTATTAATTTCCATGGTTGCTAGAACAAGTGTTGAGGGTCTACCTCTGTAAGGCCTCTATACTTGTTAAAATGAGATCCAGGTACATAAATAATTGTTTTTCTATAGTATTGAGGTTGAGAGTAGATGAAATTAAAGAAAAAATATTTGAAGAAACAGAGAAAAGAAGTGTCAAATACAAATAAAAGATAGACTCCAGAATGTAGAGTTGAAGGTGCACGATAAGAAAAGGGAATTACACAACATTGCCAAGAAATGAAGAAAAGTTTAGTTAAGAACTGTGTAACATATATGTGTAAAATTTGTTCTTGTGCAAAATGCTATAACCCTAAATTTAATAGTAATTATGATCATAATTTAAATGTAATTTAATTCTCATAAAATCTTATATTATCCCCTTTTTTTTTCTATTATATCATTCATACTTTTTTTTATCACTATGTATATCAATGATATTGACAATTAGATTTTTATATTCTTTACTTAATATTAATATTTTTTTATTTTGTATAAATAACTCCTATTTAATTTTTGTTAGCTTAAAAAGACAACATATGTTGGTGAAAACATTCCTTATCTCTCCTTACATTCTCTCAATTTAACTAACATTTTTCATTATCCTTGCATCTCATTATTTTTTGGTTTATAATTTTAGTCACTTATTTTATTATTTTGATTCTTTTTTTAATTGAAATGTCTAGCCAACCAATATTTTTTTTCTACTTCTACCATTCTTTTTCTAGTACTTCTATCTTTCTTACCTATTTTGATAATTAAAATTATAATCATACTCTTCTATTCTCATTATGATGTGTCACTAATTATATTTAAAAACATTGACGACAAATCTAGTTTTTTTAAATCCTATTCCGGTAATAGATGATTAACTGTTCCAAAACATTGATACAATAAATAGATTAAAATCTAAAGTTGAAGTCACCAAAAGCTGTTTTTGCTATACCTAAGGGCATTGGATTCTTGAATTGCTTAATCCATCATATCACAACCAAGCAACATTTATCAGAGAATTGAATATGTTGGGATGGACTATTGTAGATGATAAAACAATTTCAAGTGGCTCACACATAGGATGCGTATCTTGCATTTGTTTTGTAACTCGTTCTATAGGTTGGTTGACTGTACAAGCCTAAAATGTAATGTTTTGTTTGAAGAGTAGATTGGACATGTGAACATTGCAATGACTTGACAATTAAGCGATTAGTGTCCAACATTTTTCTTAGATATACGGTCATTGGACCTTTTCTATCGGACCTTTATCGCTAGGTAAGTGACTCTTGGTGGCTCACAATATTGAGCATTTCCCCTATGCTAAAGGCTTTTTTGTCGCTTCTTTTACTTGTTCCGTTGATTGGGATTTGGTTTTGGGCATGCTGTGGGCTTGGAGAGTGCACTCGCTCTTTGTTAAGCCTTGGGCAACTTCTTTTAACCCTCACTGAACCACTTAATGTGCATCCAATTTGGGTTGGCCTCATCGATCTCTCTCTTCATTTTTGGGAGCACTCTTGTTATGAGGCTATCATTAACTCTATTGGCCGTTTCTTGAAGGTCAATGAAGCTACGTCCTCAATGGACCACACTACCTTTGCCCGCATTCTTGTGGACATTGACATCTCCTCTCCTCTCTCAGGAGATGTGGTTCTTATGGTGGGGGATAGGCCTTGGTCACAATTGCTGGATTTTGAAGGCCTCCCCTTCTGCTGCAAGAGATGTGTCTCTACGGGTCATCTTGCTTCGAATTGCTCTATCTCTCAACATAAAGGTGTCTCTCCCTGGTGGAAGAATGCTACTGTTGATCACTTAACAATCAATGCTCTTGACTTTGCTCCTGCTGGCTCCTCTCATGAGGATGATGTTGATGTCGTGCCCCTCATGACTACTGATGCTCCTGTTGCTCCTTTTGTGGCCTCATTTCCTGAGGTCCCCGCTCCTGCTTCTCCTGTTCTACAACCACACTTCTCTGTTGTTTCGTCATAGCCTGTTGTTGCTCTTTAACAACCTCCCGTTGTTATATTGCAACACTTTGTTGACACCACTGATTGTAACCCTGTAGGGTCCCTTCCGATTGATCTCTTTTTTGATGGACCTAATGATAGCATCACCTAGACTGTGGTTGCTCATAGGCGGAAGAGGAAGTCTTCTCCCCTACCCCAAATCCCCCCTTGTTGGGGCTTGGGTGTCTCTCCTTCCCTTTGATTGGGGTCTTCTTTGTTCTCCGGTTGGATATGATTCCTTGCCTGTCTGACTATGTTTGTTTCTAATTGCCTTTAGGCTATTGTTCTTGTTGCCATCATCATCTCTCTTGATGTTGCTTGTTTTCTCTTGGTAGTTTTTGACTATGTTAAGGGTCAATGCCCTAGCTAACACTGCTTTACTAATAACACACACAGAGATATATAAGTATAATTATTAATTAGTTTTAAAAAAATTAAAATTCATTTAATTAATATTTAAAGTCAAATGTGCATGATTTACATTACCCTAGTTAAGTAGGTATGACAAGCAACATGACCACCTTAATAAAAACCAATACATATACCCTTAAAATTATAATTAAATTTTAATATTTTTGGTGTTTCAAATAGTATAAGGAAAGTCATGTATATAGCTTAAATAAGTTATTATGTATGTTTCACATAAACGATGGCGATGTTAATGGATAAACAATAGTCACATCTAAGTTTACTAAATACAAAATTAATTAAAATAATAATGGTATGATAGGTTAGTACGTGATTTTAAGGAAATAGAGTATTTTGTTTGAATAAAAACAGTGAAAAAATGTAACAAATATGTATTTATTTTGGGGAAATTAAATTTTTTACCCACATAAACCAATAAGAATACAAAAATATGATATTTTTATAATTATATAAAATAAAAATTAATTTTAAACTATAGAGTTTTTGATGATTTTTTTATAATTCTTTGCATTCATTGGTTAAACTAAGTGAAAAAAAAATCAATGAATGCAATAGTATCTTGCCTTTGGCAAGAACTAAAAAGTAAATACTTTGTTGGTTATGAAATTGTTTGGTACACAAGTTATAATCAATGCCAAGTCAAATCAATTTTTCTTGTTGAATACATTGATATGAAGCAATCCCTAGAGCTCTTCTACCTTATCTTTGCAAATAATGCTCATATTATTAAACTTGGTTACTCTAATAATCAAGGATCTTAATTATATTGATCTAGATAGCTAAAGGATTGTAAAGTTGCATTCTTGCCAAACATCTAAAACACGTTAATAACCATATGATTCACATGCATACATATTGTAATAATTAAGAATATATGAAGATAATTGTGTAAATAACTAATACTTATTGGTGTGGATAGTCTTGATAGAAGAGTTAATTTTGACTTTGGCGGTGTTCTCTTTCAAGCAAGTTATTAAGCCATTACAAGAAAAACATTTGGTTCATGTACATCTAGGTTATGCTAGTATTAGAAAAAATCACAAACTCAAAGATTATGCATGATATTTTAAACATTTGTGATTATATTAATATAGTTCTTTTCAATTGACATATTGGAACAATTTATAATTGTGATAGTTAGGATTGAAGAAAACATAATTCATGAAAGAAATTTTTCAACCACAAACAACTAATCATGAAATAGATCCTAATCATAATCAATATAGATGTAAAGACAAAATGAAACATCAAAATATGCAAACCCTAGCACAAATCATTCCCTTCGCATGGCTCCATTGTCTTTCTTTCTCCTTCAATCAAATGTATGTGGATCTCAAGAACAAATGCAAGTATTTTGAGTGCAAAATGATGACAATGATGAAGTAATTGAAACAACATAAGGATACTCAAAATATGGTTGTTGAAAATGAGGAAGAGACCCTCAATTTATAGAGATTGATGAGAAATCGATTAAGATTGATAAAAATTGATAATGAAGATAGATGGTTGACAATTGATAGGGATTGATGACGAATTGATCAAGATTGATAAAAACTGATAATGATTGAAAATGATACAAATTGATTGAAAGAGGATTGATATTGAAAATGATTGAAAACAACCATAGCTGACACTGATTAGGGTTACAATGATGTCCAATTGATATGAAAGGTTGATCATGATCACAAATTGAGAATTGAGATTGACATCAAAAAGACCTAAGTCAAATTCAAGAAAAATGGGATCAAATAGGAAAAGAATGCAGAAGAATGACATAATGTTAACAAATGATAAAGATCTTCCCCTCTCCCCCAAATCCCTCTTTGTCAAGGCCTGGGTGCTTCTCCCCTTCCTTGAGTTGGGTTTTGGGTTGGCTTGACAGGTTTTTCTTTTCATCTGTTAGGCTATGGAAGTGTCGCTATGCCTAGCATTTGTTTAGTGTTTTGTAGTTTGCAATTAATGTGTTGTTAATATGCTGCTAGTGGTTCTAGTTAACTTTACGCTCTCTGGGCTGTTGTATTTGGGGAAAACACCCTTGTTTTGTTGCTATTAATATAAAAAAAATGATAAAGATCAAATGTGCAACATAGAGGAAGTGTTAATAAGTGAAAAAAACCTAATGATAGGAAGCACATACATGTTAAAGTACGACACCACAAGCATAATTCATTTTTAGGCGTCTGCAATAATACAATTCTAGAATATCTAAAAAGTTGATGTATTGAAGCTTACACACACAAATATGCTAAATGAATAGGAGAAACTACTTTGAGAACCTCAAAAATTAATCTTTCAATAAATAATGATTCACAACAAACTTTGAAGATTTAATGAGTCAATCAAGAATCAACAATTGAGTCATACTTGAATCATTATTTTTTCGAACCTTGAACCTTTGATACACAATCATAAAAGAAACCCTCTCAATATAAAATGCTTAGATCAAGTGTCATAATGCCAATCCATGATATGTTGAAAAAAAAATGGAATGTCAACACAACTAATCAAAATATAGTAAATGATATCAATTTGTTCATATACAAAATGCACAAAACTAGTGCAAGATCTACAAAAATAAAACTCTAAGAACATTAAGTAAATTTTGAGTTTATATTTTTTTAAATTTGGTTGTATATAATTTTATTGTCAATGTTTTGGATCTAGCTCCATAATCCATCATCAAGGTATGCAAGCAAGAGAAGGCAAAAGTGAGGATTTTAGTAGACATAAATGACTAAATAGATGTTAGGAATTGAGGGATAGTGCCAATTTGAACAAGGACCTGCCAAATAGATGAGATAGATGAGAAATGATAAACCATTTGGTCAAATCTAAAAAAACATAAGCTAAAAATCATTATGGATTGTGGAAAAGTCATGATTTTATTAAGTACATGATCATCAAACAATTTGAATAATTAGCTACAAATAATGATCAATAATGTGAATGGTTTTACTAAAGTATGCAAAAGGATTTAACTCAAAACAAGTACTTGATTTTTGACCTTTATGAGTACAGTATGAATAAATGGGTGTTCTCGATGTAGATGATCAAACATTCGATGCTTCAAAGGGACTAGTGAAGGAACAATGTTAACCTCTGAAAGATGGCCTCTTCACACAAACTTAATTTGTTTAGAGTACTCAAATATGAAATCAAATAAGATCTTTACTTTATATTAGGTGGTTCCAATATTCTAATAGGTATAAATTGCTCTAGGATATGCTTAAAAAACTAGTCCCTAGTCACTTATACATAGAGGCATATCCCATTAGTGATTTTGTTTTTCAAAATAGACTTAAGGTGTTGAGTGGATGGAGATATATTCTTTTATGTGTTTTTTAAAAATGTAGGTGATTTTAAAATCATTTTTTGGTCAAGTTTTAATTAATTTAGAGAACTTTTGAATTCAATTGTGTTTTTTTTTTTTCTCCTTTCTTTCTTGTACCTTGAATTCCTATGTTGTTGCAATTGAGATGACAATTTAGAATTAAAATTTTTCATAAAATTTTATTTGAAAAAAAATTGGAACCTAAATTTCCTTTGAAGTTGTAAATGAGGTGGCAAATGAAACCTAAATTTTCATTAGGTTATAATTAGAGGAGAATTAGAGCTAAAATTTCTTAGTAAGCAAACTAAAGAAACAAATTACTAGTTAGTAAACATAATTATATAACTAAGGTGGCGAATATTAATTTTTTTTATTATTATGTGACTTGATAATTAATATCAAGATGATCAACCAACCTTGAGGTTTGTGCAAATATATAGAACCTTGTATAATGATTATTTCTATTAATACATTTAATTAAGTTGAAGAGATGACTATGATAATTATTAATTATCTTTTAATCTAATCATAAATACGTTGAAGGGATGATTATGATAATTATTAATTATCCTTTAATCTAATTATTATATTTATGAATTTTTATAATGTGGTTTGATTGTCTCACTCACGTCACACTTCAAAATGAATATAATGATTGTTGGTAGTTGGAACCCATGTTAGTAATAAACATCTACAATTTTTAAAATATTGACAAAGACAAAACACAATAAATTCATATTCTATTTTTTTAGGAAGTTTGTCTCAGAGAGTTTGCTTGTGTGATTGTGTCAATGATGGAAGGACTCAGAGAGTTGTAGCATAAAATTAACCCTTGTATAACAAATACACATTTCATTTCAAAGTTAATCCTTCCATAATTCTTTTTTTGATAATATGAACTTTGTAAAGCTGCAATTACAAAATAAAATCATAATTTTATAATATAAATTATATAATGATACATTTGGCATATACAAAAATATAAATTACTTCTCATGCTTTTTGACCCATTTAATAAAAAAAAATTCCATTTTTCGTAGACTTCTACATAATCTTCTCTATTTGCAAACCCATATTACATTGATGGGAGCCCTTAACTCACTCCATCTTTGAGGAGAATCCCTAATCCTTAGTGTTTGTAATCACCTGGAGGGCTCTAGGCAGATAAATTTTCTAGCATTGATGACAACTTTAATTCTAAATTCACATGTTCCTGGTTGGTAGACATACTTCTTTGGTTAACAGTGACACTTATAGTGAATCAACAACTACCTTTCTTAATAGATGAATTGTATTTTGTATTTCATCTATAATAACCTATTATTTAGTTCTATACTATTCCTTGGTGTTAATTTGGTCAATGTTCATAAAGTGAATTAACAATCCCCTTCGTAGGTAGATTCTAATTCATTTAAATTTCTTGTCTATACTTGGGTATTATGTGGCTTCTCATCATACAAAAAATACTAAAAATAAAATTAGCGATCTTCACTTTAAGTTTGAACATCCCATATGACACTTTTTTTTTAATGATGAAGAACACTTCAAGATCGAATCATCAAAATCTTTAGATGAGTCCTGAATTGGCAATGAATTATCACACATAATACATGTCAATTACTAGGTCACATGCTTATATTTGTTTGAAACTATGAAGCCTTGCTTAATGGGATAAAGCCCCTTCTAAAACTATGAACCTTTTCATAAAGCAATTGAATCTTGTGTAAAGTTATGGATCCTTTTGTATAGTAATGGAACCTTGCACATAGTTATGGATCCTTCTGGAAATCTATGGAGACTTTTGTAAAGCAACAAATCCTTGCATATAGAAATGGGGCCTTGTATAAAGCTAAAGAGTGTAATGTAAAGAAGTGAAAAAATGTGTAAAGTTTTGCATGAAACAATAGAGTCTTATATAAGGGATTGAGGATTACATAAAACAATATAGCCTTGTATCAAGCTACTTTGCATAAAATGTATGTGACTTGGCATAAAGCTACGCAACCTTGCATACAACTATACAAGATTACATAAAGATATGATTTTTTTGAGTGAAAAAAAGCTCTCTTGTAAGAAGTGCATGAAACCACTTAACCTATAAATAAGACTAGAAGACTTGAGACTCTTTTTACATTGTGAAAACTAGTCCATACCACCTTCCACTAAATTCTACAAATAATTACATTGACTATAACTAACTATGTTAATAATAAAAATCCTCTAGACAAATAATCATTCTAAGATCAACAAAATCTTTAAATAAAGTTATAATTTTGTAATCTAATTCTAAAACTAAGATCTTTAAAGGAGGGGATTTGCTACCCCGAGATGACAAGACCTCAAGGAGAAAATGACCCTACACTACCTCACTTTACTAGTGCTCTAGTGATCTAGGGAAGATGTTATAGAAGAAATAGACTCAAAAATACTAACTACGCTTATAAATAGAATATAAAGTGTCAAATAATTGGAAATACAAAATGATAGAAGTATTTTGATATAAAGTATACTTTTTACCATTGATTTTCTTTCAGACCTTGTCTTCTCAAACAAAGCCTATGGGCACATGGTTCACTCTTTCTGGAATGCACATAAGACACACCCAAGATGCCCCACAACTGTTTTTTCTATGTGGTGAGAGCCTCTTTTGTGTTTAGGGAGCATAGAAGGGGCACACCCATTATTATTCCCTGTAAAAGATATGCAACTTTTTTTTGTTGATAAGTGCAAGTTAAGGTTGAGGTAGATTTGAGCAACATAGAAAGCTATTAAATTGTAGAATGTGAAAAACATTTCAGAATTGTTAATTTTTTCATTATATTAATTAATCAATAAATACAAATATCTAAAAGATTAATTTTATTTTCTTTCAATTATATAATATGTAAATACGTGTACATGTCTAGAAAGAGCATATTTAACATGTACAAAAGGAATTCATCCTTGTATAAGAATTTAAAATCCTCTTAAAATACAAATAATTCTTGCTTCGCGTACTGTCTATCTAACACATTAGATATACATTTGATCATAAAGAATAATTAATTAAAATACAAAAAATACAATAGATTTTTGGTTGGTGGATTTAATGTTAAAACTAGACAATTTTTGTAACTTGTATGAAAGCACAAACCTAAGTTGATACCTCTTCATTTGACAACCAAGGACAAAAGGTTACCCATTATGTCAAAATTGCCTAGAGTATGATCCCAAGCTCATTGCTTATTAGTTGCATCTCCGAACAATTTGAACCTTCATATATGTCACAATCGAAAACAAAGAAGTACCTATTGTACCCAAATCACCTAGAATATGGTCCCAACCTCATTTCTTATTTATTATACCAAAATTGCCTAGAGTACGATCCCAAGCTCATTGCTTATTAATTGCATCTCCGAACAATTTGAACCTTCATATATGTCACAATCGAAAACAAAGAAGTACCTATTATACCAAAATTACCTAAAATATGGTCCCAACCTCATTTCTTATTTATTTCAACAGTCATATATGTCACAATCAAAAAATATATCACACTCACCCTTATCAATTATACTCGAACAATCAAACTACAACCATTTAATAAAATACATTAAATTTTACATTTTAATTAATCAATATTTATAGCATTTGGATAGACATTGCCCCACCTGGGTTTCTCCATACTTTAGCATTGATTTGACTCAAATGTTGTACACACATCTTCCCACGTTATCCATCGACATTAAAGTTTCTGACACTAACGTCTAATGTCAAACTCCTCGACAGTCTCCATGATGAGCTTTGGGAGTCCCCAAAGAGAAAAACTGTGAGAGAAATATATGAAGACGTTATCATTCAGATAAACCTGTTCAGGAAGACCTTAAATCACAGGTCTGCAACAGGGAAGGTTTATTATCAGTGGGACCTTATGCCCCTCCATCACTAGATGTTTAAGATGCTCTGTGTCATCTGTATAGGAAACCCACAAGGATTCAATAATGATGATCAAACTTACTTGACCAAACAATCATATGGACTGTTGGATCTCCATTGAAAGCTGGGTGGGGATATGGGAAAAGGTGTTCAACAATCATGTGTTTTTCCAAACAACATTTTCAACATTTGTGCTCTGATTTGGAACCTGTCGCTTTGTTCCTCGCTGCTCCTCATTATTATCATTATTTCTCTTCTCCAGTCAACCACTCATTAGTTACGTTCTTTTAAAATTTTAATAGAATCAATTTTGTTTATCAAAGACATTAAGTTTCCGTAGTTTATGTTAATATGTTTTTGGATTTAACTGTGTTTATCTTTTTGAATCAACGTTTTGGATCACACTACATGATCTATTATTGGGAAAGTGAGCTAAAGTGTGATCCGAAATATTGATTCAAAATGATAAACACAGTTAAATCCACAAGCCTTAAAGCATATTTCAATTGTGTTTGTTTTTCATACATGTTAATCGTAATCCGTTGAGTGTGATTTATAATATTAATACATATATAGATATTTTGTGAAGAATAAAAGAGTTCATACATTATCATTGGAGTTGTTGGTGAAGAACTGGGTTTTGTGGTTCTATTCATACCCATAGTGTTGTTTACAATCCTAGGCTCATCAATGATAGTAATCAAATAAGATATACATTTTCAATCGTGAGCATAATAATTGTCTAGTTTCTATCTATTCTAAATGGACCCCCTTAAACTAGATAGTTATAATCATTTATCCTATTGACAAGGCTTTTATTTTTCAATGTTCTTAGACCCAAGTTCTCACCTATGTGATTTCTATTCTAGTTTCATAATATAGTTGTTTATAGGAAGCTTCTAGTATCCAAAGCATGATAACCCTTAGGTATGCAAAAAGAAAAACCATATGAAGTGGTTATAACACTCGTCTTTTCTATTGGCTCCAATGGTAAAGATGAAGAATCTATAAATATATTCACTACCATAATAGAAGAGTATTAAATTGAACCATGGATGCATCCAAATAAAATATACTAGATATTTGAACACCTTAAATGCAATAATTATAACTCCTTTGACTATCTTACACCCTCCATTTGAGAAAACAATCAACATATAACATATTCTTTCTAATTCCGCAGTACCTTTTGGAATGGTATTTTTTTTCGCCTTATAATTCTATTTCTAAAGAGAGTCTCTTTTCCATCTTCTTCTACCATGGGCTAGCAATCAATAAGCTAATTTTTAGAATAAAACATGCAATTCAAGAACTCATAAATTTATTGATCATTATTGAAGACCTAGATCAACTATGGATATTATTAGGAATGCTTGGCCTAGTAAGAATTTAAAATCCTTATATCCAATGGTAAGATTATTTTAATAAGAATGCCCTTGTGGTTGTAGCATGTTATTTTTTGAATGTTGTAATTTTATTTTATTGAGATAATAGAGGGCATGTGTTTCTTTCTTGCAGTTTTTGGTTATTTCTTTTTTTTTTTTCTTTTTTTTTTTTGTCTTTGAGTTTATAAGGGGAGTAACCTTCATCATTTAATTAGCAAATATGTGTAAAATAGATCAATTATCTATTTATTACTTTTAAATAGAGAACCCAAATAAATATTAGGTGACTCGAGGATGTTAGCTTCATCAATATCTTCTTTAACACTACTATAAGATTCACCAAGTTGATAAAAAATAGTACATGTATAGAAATACCATTTTTGTGTTTAGGGATCCTACACAATTCCCTTATTGGCACTTGGAATTTCATTTGACTTAATTATTGAGCCCTATATATTAGCTGACAATTTGGTATAAGGGTTGACAATGGATACTAGCTATATCATTAGTGTTAGGGATAAAAGGAATAACCTAATTATTAACAATAACCTATTTTATTTTTGATGTATTTCCAACCTCTTCAATAGCCTTTTATTTTTTATTTGTTCTGATTAATATGAAAAACAGGTTTTAAGGACCCAAAACCTTTAACATAGGAGCAAAAGATAGTTCAGTAGAGAACACCAAGTCCAACAATGAAACAACATACAAAAAACTAGCAAGAAGGCTAATAAACCGAACAGGCAACAAAAGAAAGGAACAACAAGGCAAATAAAACTAGATAAAAGGCCTAGACAGCTAACAGAAACTACAGAGACTTGAGAAGATCAGCCGCCTTGGTGACCAACAAGTCATAATTTGCCGAAGCAACTTTGAGCTCTTCAATTTCCTTGTTTGGCTTTTTCTCCTTCTTCTTGCCTCTCGTCCTTGTTCTTAGTCCTTGCACATCTCCCATGACTTCCATGTCAGGTTCCTGCTCCAGGGATTCCTTCGCATTCTCTAGTTTGCTGATCAGAACTTTGGTGTTGTCAGCTAAGGCCTTCAGAATGTTATGGCTTTATTCAGCAATGCTTCCGAGACAGGTTTCAATTTTGTTGAGTTTGTTGTTAGTGTCCGCCATTCTCTAGTCCATAGCATTGTCATTGGTTTTTATCTCTTATAGGGCCTTCTCCACTTGCTCAAACCTTGGATTGAAGGTGTCCCTAATCTCTTTAGCTCTGGTAAAATTTTTTCCCAAATCATCCACATACTCAGCCATGGATTTACCTTCACCAATGTTGTTTGTCTCCAGAATTTGAACCCTGTGGCTCAACTTCTTATTATCCTCCACAACTTTCTTGTCATTGTTAATGAGCGAGTCGAGGGTCTCCACAAACCCCTTCAAACCCTCGATAGGAGAGTTTGAAGAGGGGCTTTTCTCACAAGCCTTGGTCTGTTCAGTATTGGGAACATCTCCACTAGTAATTTGTTTGACATTTCCATGAACACTCTGGTTGAAACCATCCCCAACAATCTCCTCCTCAACTTTTTGGTCCACCTTGAGATCCTTTCTCTACACTTTGTCCTCCAAATCCAACTCATAATTGCCCTACCTTTTCCGCTATTTCCTTTTCTGAATGGAAGTTTTAGATTTCTTCTTCCGAGGAGACAAAGATTCATCATTTTCAGAGTCCTCAGAGACCTCCTCCTCCTCCTCCGAGTGAATCTGAAAGACCTTCTCTTTTCTTTTTTTCTTGCCCTTAGAAGAGGACAGCTTAATGCTCACCTATTTTATTTTCTTACCAAGTTCAACTTCAGAGTCTTCTAGACTCTCCTCAGTCTCACTTTTCAAATCACTTTCAGACTCATCACCCATAGAAAAATCAGAATCTGACCCTTCCTCCTCAAAATCAGAGATAGAAAGCTGGGGGCGGGCAATTTGGTTAGCTTTTAAATGGTCATAGATTAAAACCATAAGACCTTGGTGCATGGCTGTGTTTCCCTTAGGGTTCTCTCTATGGGCTTTGATAGTATCATTCATTGAACAAATCAGGAAATAGGGTATGTTAACTTTGTCTTCATACCTAAAATGATTGAGTAGCACAAAATGGTAGCCATAAACTTTGGTGAATATGCCATCCAAGGTTATATATCACATAATAGAAAACAAAACCTCCCTCCAAGGCTTAGCAAAAGCCCTGGGAGGGTAGTAGGTCTTGCTAAGATTAACCAGGCGCTTCTTCTCCTTAGTAGTTTCAAGGTATCGCTCGATGGCCTCCTTGCTAAGCTTTTTGTCCCTGCAGAAATTACTTCCCTCCCTACGAAGACCCGTCACCTGAGCAATGAGGTCTTCATCAATGGGGATAGTTTGATCTCCCATATTTAGGGTGCCATTCCTCCAATTTTTGCTGAAAAAATTAGTGATTTTGGCATCCCTCACATGGAGTCTCTCCATATACTTCGTAAGCCCGCCCTTCTACAAGAGCTCCAAATTTCCTCCTTTTGTTTCCACTCCTTACAATTACTGGGCTCATAGCGATGCCTGTTACCTCCCATAGTTTCACAACTCAAAACAAAAAATCGAGAGTTGCAGATAGCTACATGAAAGAAATTTCTCGAAGCGACCCCAAAGACCCAGAAAGCATGGGAGAAGGTGGCATTCATCTTGTCATTAATGGTACCGACACAATGATAAATAGTAATAGCCCTCCAAGTCACGCTATTAATCACTATATAATCCATTTAATATCTTTGAAGTGCAGTTATATCGATCCATGAAAATGATCGATCTAGCATCTTTGAGGAGATCCTCTTCACGCTTCCAGGTAACCATGTTGTCATGAGTGACCGCCACGTTGGCTTCCCAGTCAGCGGGGTTATTTGCTTCACGATAAATGTGGGAAATAAAACATTTATTGAGGGTGTTAATGAGATCCCTAGCAGCCTTTATAATGTTGTTGATAGTCCATGAGGTCTTAGAAATTCCTTTAAGGCATTTAATGATATTATTAGAGTCCCCCTCGATCCATAGGTAGGGACAATTCCATCTTTTAGCCAGGAGGATTCCTTGGAGAGCTGCCATAGCTTTTGCCATGTGGTTACTTTCGGAACCTATAGGAACAACTACCATTTCCTTACAAATACCATTTTCATCTCTGAGAATTGCACCACATCTTGCTAGTCCAAGATTGCCTTTGGTAGCACCATCAAAGTTGATTTTGAGCCATCCATGAGGGGGAGAGTGCCATTTAGCTTCAAGTCTCTTACTTTGTTTAGAATCAATACTAACAACACTCTTCAGGTTCCAGGAGTTGAGGATGTGAGCTTCCAGGCAATTGACAAGATTGCATGGTTCTCTAATGATCCTGAAGTTCTCCACAATATCCCTTTGAATTTGATGAAAAACAACAGCCTGAGAGAAGTATCCCTGAAGATGCGGTTGTTTCTTTGTTTCCAAATCCCCCACAGGATGTTAGGGAGAGAGAGCTACCACAAAGATCTCAAAGAGAGATTAGACCAATGATAACTCCAAGAATGGAATAAATCTTGGATAGAGTTAGGAAAAACCCATTCCATACAAAAATTCTTAAGAAATATTTTCCAAATTGAGTCAGTGAAAGAACAGTGGATTGCCAAGTGGTCGAAAAACTCTTCCTCCTCAAGACACAAATTACACCTATTAGGGAAGGTAAAACCTCTAACCTTCAGGTTGTCTAGAGTCAAAATTTTGTTTCGGAGGATGGTCTAGTAGAAGATATTGATCTTTGGAATAAGACCCTTTATCCAGGCTTTAGACCAGAAGGGGTTCTCTGAGGGGGCTGGAGTCAACTCTCCATACATAGAAGAAACATTAATGTTGCCTTTGGGTTCAAATTTCCAAATAATAATATCTTCTTCATTGTTCAATCAAGCAATAAACAAGTGTTTTTTGAGATTGATGAGATTAGGGTGAATACCTTCAATGTTCTGCCATTTATCACCTATCCAATACCCCTCAACCAAGGAACCGAAAAATCTTTTACAAGGGGCAAAAAAAGGAGCCCAATCACTGATTTCCAGCAAAGGCTTTATCAAGCAACCATGGATCTTCCCAAAATCTAACTTTCTTACCATTACCAACTCTCCATTTCACCCCTTTGGCAATGCTATCTTTACACTTAGAGGCATGATTCCAAATGTGAGACCCATTGATACTGAAATCAGAATTAATGAAAGAGAAAAGAGAAGAAGATAGAAGAGGATACTTCTCCAAATTTCACACCACTCACTGTCAGAGTGGAACAATCTCCAAAACTGTTTAGACAAAAGAGCTTCATTGAGGGTCCTGATTCTCCTCAGACCCAGACCACCTTTTCTTTTTGATCTACAAACCTTGTCCCAAGCCACTAATGCCATTCTTTTCTTTTCCTCAACCCCAGACCAAAGAATTGATTTTTGTTTTTTTTCAATAGCATCAACAAACTTAACTGGAATTCTAAAGAGAATGAGGGCATAAATATGAATGCTTTGAAGGGATGCTTTAAGAAGTTGTAGCTTTCCAACCTGACTTAAGAGAGCACCTTTTCAACTAGAAAGATTTCTTTGAGATTTATCCACCAAAGAACTCCAAAAGGAATCAGGGGGAGCAATGCTCAGGGGGAGGCCAAGGTAGGTAGCAGGGAGATCAGTAATCCAACATTCCATAATTTTGCTAATTCTATGTTTTCTTCTCTCAAGAGTGTTGATGAAAAACACTTCACTTTTAACCTAGTTGATAAGCTAGCCAGAAGCAGACACAAACTTGCATAGGGTGTCCTTTAGGATTCTGGCTTCCAAAATGCTTGAATCCCCCATAATGATGGTGTCATCCACAAATTGCTGGTGGGAGAAATTATGATCTGTAGAGGAGGGTTGGAGACCTTTAAAAATACCTCTAGTCACCATGCTTTCCATGAACCTACCAAAACATTAAGCCATAATGATGAAGAGAATAGGGGAGATGGGATCCCCTTGCCTTAAACCTCTAGATGCTTTAAAGGAGGAGGAGGGAGATCCGTTAACAAGAACAACAAAGGAGGCAGAGGGGATAAGATGCTTGAAGAGGTCCACACATTTGTTAGAGAAGCCAAAAGCCAAAAGAACCTTCATGAGGAAAGACCAATCAACCTTGTCATAGGCCTTAGAGACATCAAGCTTGAGAATAAAACCCTTCTTCTTAGCCATAACAAGGGAGTAGATATTCTCATGGACAGTAATGATGGAATCAATAATTTGCCTTCCTGGCACAAAACCATTCTGTTGATGACTGATCAAAGAGGGAAGGACATTCAAGAGTCTGGAGGTTAGGACCTTGGAGATTATCTTATAAAAGAGTTGCATAAACTGATTGGCCTAAACTTATCCATGGAGTCAGCTCCTTGAATTTTGGGGATCAAAGCAATGAAGGTGCCATTAATTTCTTTCAGAAGTTTTCTTTCCCCTAAAAATTCTTTAACCCCATTAGAGACATCTTTCCCAACTATATCCCAAACTCTTGGAAAAAATATATAGGGAAGCCATTAGGTCCAGGGGCTTTGTTGCCTTCAAAAGAAAAGACAACATTTCTGATCTCCAAGCTCGAAGGGATGGAAGTTAAGAAAGAATTATTCTGCTCATCAATAAGGCAAGGAATGTTTTGAAGGAAGGAATTTTGAACATCATCATCCAAGCTTTGATCCCTACAAAGAATATCAGAGAAGAAACTTTTGGCCTCATTTCTTATCTCCTCCTCCTTGACCAGCTCCACATTGTCCACCATCAGTTTTTTGATCCTATTAGCCACTTTATGTTTGATAGTCGACATATGGAAGAATCTGGTATTCTTATCCCCTTCCTTCAACCAAATACATCTAGACCTTTGCTTCCAAAAAGCTTCTTCTTTAGAAATGATATCATGGTATCTTTTGAGGATCTCATTTTCTTCAACAATGGTCATAGTAGAGAATCCATCCTTCTGGATTTGGACCTGAATTTTGTTGAGGTCTTCCAGAATTTTTCCTTTGGCCTAAAAAATATTCCCAAAGCTGGATTTATTCCAGGTCCTTATGTTGTCTTTTATGCTTTTAAGTTTCTTCACAACTTTATACATGGCAGTACCCTCAACTTGAATGTTCCACCATTCTTGAATTTTATGAGTAAGATCCGGATGTAAAGTCCACATTTTTTCAAACCTAAAAGGAAAATGCCTTCTCCTGTTAATGGGGTCAGCAATAAGAGTTATGGAATAGTGGTCAGACCCAACACGAATGTGAGCAGATAGAGAGAAGAAGTAGTGTCTGTACTGATCATCAGAAATAGGAGCCCTATCAAGGCAAACTTGGATAAGGTCATTTCCAGCCCTCTTGTTAGTCCAAGTGCAATTGGAACCCTGCATCTCCACATCATTAAGAGCCCGAGTGTTTATAAAATCCATGAGGGCCAGTCTGCTATCCAACTGAGAAGGGAATCCACCAAATTTTTCCTCCTCTCTCAACAGGGTATTGAAGTCTCCCATGACCAGCCAGCTGAGGTTCTTGAAGTTGTCCCTTATTTCCATAAGTTTTTTTTCCAAAAAATGCTTCTGGCTTTCAAGGTATTAGGAGCATAAATGTTTGTGAGGAACCAAGAGGTTTCATCTTTTAAATGCTTAAATTTAATGCAAGAAAAACTGCTTTCTTGAATAAGAACTTGACCTCTAACACTATTGAGATTCCAAATTGTTGCAATGCCTCCAGAGGCACCTTCCGAGCTACCACCACAGATGCTCCCTGATTTAAAGAAATTCAAAGCTTCAACCTTTTCTCTACTCATCTTAGTTTCTTGAATAAGAAAACTATCATGTTTACTATCCCTAATCATATTCGTAATAATATCATGTTTGTGGGGATTATTAAGTCCCCTAATGTTCCAAGAAAAATTCTTCATAATTACTTACCAATTCCTAACTACCAATTCCTAACTCCATTAGAGTCCTATGAGTCCCATCTGCTATGCTCTTGCTGGCCTCCTTATCTCTAACTTTGTGGTTTGACGATCATCCTGGGGATGAGGAGACATACCCTACATCAACTTGAGCAATTCTACTAGACTTCCTTAATTGGGCGGCAAAGGGAGTGGATCCTTTTTTGTTCCTGTGTTTTCAAATTTTCTACTCGACTTCTCTCTCAAAAACCGCTTCACGATTACTAAGGATTCTAGAAGTTTCCTCTTCATTAACCCATTTAGGTGATCTAGATTCATGTGAAGAGCTTTTGATTGTTTTAGAGGCTTGATCTGAATCAGAAAGGTTTAGACCCAAAATAGCACATTTCTGGGCCTCTTGAAAATCAAAACTGTTTGTGAGAGGGGAAGAGTCAGCCTTTTCTTCCCGTGACCCAGTGATCTCCCCTTCCTCAGATTGTTCCACTTCCTTAATATCCTTATTCTTCTAATCCTCTTCATTGGAAGCTTCCTTACTAGCCAAGGTGTCAGCAATCACCATCTGGGTATTTTCTCTAGAAGATTCGTTCTGATCTATTATTTCCTCTCTTCGGATCTGCCATATGAGGAGGTTGTCTACTTTCATTCGTTCCTTCCTCAGAGCTTCCTTGGGGGGAAGATGTTTAGAAATAGAGGGCGAGGAGACCACATCCTTATTCTCCCCCAAGGGTCCAAAAAAGTTGATCTCAATTGGGTCATTTTCCTTATTTTCTATATTTTTAACTTGCCAGGCCTTTTTCTCCAGAGCCTTTCTACTTTATACCCTAGTTTTGGCTTGCTTATTCTCCCCTTTGGGCTTGAGATGGTAATCTTTAGCCCAATGACCTACTTTTTTTAAGTGGAAGCAAGCAAAGGGGATGGATTCGTATTCAATCTGTTGTTTCTAAGTACCCAACTTAGACACAATATCTATCTGCTATATCTGCGTCGTGGATGATCCCTACACAAAATCTGGCATTGGTGAGGCTCCTTCTTGAGGCTGTGATAGGATCAATTGAAAGGAGCTCACCAAAAGAACTTGCTATACCTGAGAAAATACTTTCTGTCCAGTATTCAAGAGGCAGACCTGGTAGCTTAACCCAAACTGGGACTTGCACCAGAAGATATTCACTCATATTTAGATTCAAGTGCCATTTCTAGAGGACCAAAGTTGTCTTTCCAACCAACCAAGGGCTACCACAGAGGATCTTTATTTTGTCTTCTTCACATGAAAAAGAAAAGGTGAGAAGACCTTTGGGCAGAGCCAAAATTTCAACATTGCCTTTCAAAGCCCATTTCCGTTTAACATAGGCCCTAACAACCTCAATGTTTGGGCGTGGTCCCATAAATTTACCCATCAGAGAGTTTGACATGCTACTTATCTTATGGTCCACAACTGAGTTAGGGATAGAGATGGTAAACTTACCACCATTCGGATCCGATATATTCTTGATAGGAGGCAGGGAAGATTCCCCAGATGGTCTAGTTCCAAAGAGGGTTGACCACTTTCTAGTTTCTTTTCCACTCTCGAAAACCACTTCACATGGGATAGACCCCCCAACCGCATTTCCAGGACCCACATTATTCTCTGGATTATTCTTTGGTAGAGTACTGTTAGCCTGCAGAATATCTAGAGGCTTGTCCTTCTCCCCCATCTGGCCAGCTCCATCGATCTGGCCACTTCCTCCATTGGAACCAGAGTTCCTACCTTGCAGAGAATTTGAAATTTGAATTCTACCATTGCCGCCTTCTCCTCCTCCACGCGAGCTCTCCATTTTTTATTTGTTACTTTCTTGGCTTGATTATGTTGGCATGATTCATAGTCATTTTTGTATGTTTCGCATTATCTCTCTTGACACTCTTCTAGATTCTCTCATGTTTATCTCTTTATATTTATAGCCATGATATAGGCTTCCCTTATTGTTTGAAGGTTTTTAACCTATAATTTAAATAACAAAATTTAACATCAAGCACTCCATAATATAGAACAAGGCACATTAATCAATTTGGATTCATACAAGGAGATAATTTCCACTAGTCATCACAAACTTGTTAAAATAAGAAATTATTAAGTAGTTTAACATTCTTTTTCTAAATCATGGTTAGTTCAAGAATTATGATAATCAAATCCACTCTTTCTCCATATTTTAATCTAAATCTACTCTCATAAATTATCCCACGAGTCTATGATGTTTTATTAAAGAAATCAATACCAATGCTTGGTCCTTTTTTCTAATGACAAATAGATATAAAGAGAGACAAATAGGGAGAGAGGGAGAGATAAGAAGAATGGATCTAGAGAAAGACATAAATAGAGGGAGATATGGAGAGGTGGAGGTATATGGAAATAGATATAAAGGGAGAGATAGAGAGAGAGTGAGACTGATAGGTAAAGATAAAGAGGTAAGGATACAAAGATGACTTGAGATAGATATAAAGGGAGAGAGAAAGATATAGAAAGAGGGAGGGATGAGGAGATAGAGATAGAGAGACAAGGAAAGATATAGATAGCTAGAGGGAGAGGGAGAGAGATGTTGGAAATTTGGAGGAATTAATTATGTGTTGCATTGATGTTTGACATTGATGTCAACACTAGCTATTTTGCTATCTACCGGCTTCTGGTAGAGTGGTTGGATTATCATGTTGATCTTGAGATTTGTATCCGATTTTGGTCCAATTGCTGGAATTGGTTTGGATTGGTTATTCATGTGTTCTTGATGTGTATCACATTTAGTTTGTTCAAGATTTGATGATCTAAATGCTATCATATGTTCTAGCAAGCCTTTTGGTTACTGGTATGGGTTCTACCAACAACACTTTGATGAAGATCTTTTGGTGAATTCGATAAGTGGCGTTGGTGCAGCTTCTAGAAGGTTATCAGGATGATGATGTTTATCATATTCATGTTCCAGTTGATCATGGTGTTTCATTTGGATTATGGTGACCTATTTTGGGTCCGATGTTATTCTATTAGGTTATGGATCGATTTATGTAATGTGTTGGTTGATGCTTCTGATGCGTCACCGGTTGGATTTCTTGTTTGGTTTATGTTGTTTTGGTCTTAGGCCGACTTGGTTTATCATTGGTTTGCGGGATTATGTAACAGATCTATTGTATTATTCTTTTAGGTGGCCGACCTAATTGTTTAGGTCCTAGGTTGGTATAAATATGATGTAAGATATCTTTGTAGAAAATGGTATGTGGGTTATAAGATATTCTGCGTGCGAATAAAGTTGTAATCATATGTAGAGGTTTTGGTCGATCATAGGTGATTGAATTGGGTTTTTTGTGAAAGAGGTTTAAGACCTTTTGTATTGAGCTTAACCAAAATTATATTCAGGCATAGGAGATGCTATTCTTGTAGTTAATTCATCTTTTTCAGGTTGTAGTTTGGATTTATTTTGTAGTCAATGAGGCTCCTTTTGTGATGAGCAGTACGTTCTAGGCTATTGGCCTTCCTACATGTGCAGGTCCCTCTTATTATAATCACATACTTGCTGCAGAAGTATTATCTCACTATGGGTAGGCTTTCCACCGTGGTTTTTCCCTTTATAGGGTTTTCCACTTACAAATCATGGTGTTATGTGTTATGGATGGTTGGTAATTGTTCAATGATTTATGTTTATGCTTAATTGTTATATCTGCTATTTCGGTATTTGGTTTATGCATTCTGTTGAATGGTTTTGTGTGCTTAAAGTTTTATAATCTGTTGACAAATGATTCACCCCCCCTCCCAGTTGTCCACTGGTTATCCTAACAATTGGTATCAGAGCTTGGTCCTCTCTGCAGAAGCTTAACGCTTGAGGAAGATCCTATGGGAACTAATAGTTCAACTGCATCTGTTTTCCAGAGAGAAACCCCTAAGCTTGATTCGAAAAATTATAGGGTATGGAAGATTTAGATGGAAACTCATTTGAGATGTCTTGGAAAAGAGATTTGGGAGGTCACGGAGAAAGGATATACTCCTCATCATCCAACATCTGGCAATCCTCCTCTGGCAACCTTGGATAAGGACATTGAGAATGATTGTAGAGCTAGAGAAGCACTCTTAAGTGCACTTTTTGATCAACAAATTATGGGATTAACTGACCAATCATCTGTGAAGGATATATGGGATAAGTTGGAGGCTCTGAATGAAGGTGACCCTACTATTAAAATTACTAAACTTGATGGTTACTGGGTAAGGTATGAGAATTTGAAAATGAAAGAAGATGAAATGATTACTCCTTTTATGGAAAGAGTTAATGAAATTGTTATGGGAATTTAGTGTTGTGGTGCATCTTTGAGTGAAGATGAGACTGTTTCTAAAGTATTGAGAGCTTTGCCACCAGCTTACAAGATGAAGGCTACTGCAATTAATGAGTTAAGAACAATGGCTAACACTTTTGTTAACATGGATACTTTGGTTGGAAAATTATCTGCTTTTGATCTTGAAGAATTTGGTCCTCAAGGAGATGAAAAGATTGAATCTTCTTTTCACACATCTGTGTCATCAACCTGCAAGAGTGATTGGAAAGCCTTATATACAAAGGAACTGGAAGAAATTATGAAAGAAGGTGATGAGTTTGAGCAACTTGAAGCCCTATTTGCTAGAAGAGTACCTAAAGGTCTAACATGAAGTAAGTATGAAGGAAACACACCTTTTAAATGTTTTGCATGTAATAAGATAGGTCATTTTGCAATTCAAGATCTGAAGAGAAAGCTAGAAGATCTTTTAGGCTTAATCATGATTATCAGAACAAGCATAAGTACATGAGAAACAAAGACAAATCATGTTACTATGCGAATGAGGAAGTTGTGACTAATTCTAATGATGAACCAACGCAAGATTCAAATAGTGGATCCAACAGTGGAAAGGAATGGGTGTTTTTGGTTATCAAGGAAGATGCTCCGCCACTTGTTGTTCAAAATAAGGAAAAGGCCCTTGCTGCTAAAATTGAAGACAAGGATGAAGGGGTGATAGACAGTGGATGTTCACATCATATGACTGGAGATAAAAGGAAGTTTTTATCTTTGCAAGAATTTGATGGTGGACTAGTTAGATTTGGAGATGACAAAGCATGTATGATCAAAGGAAGAGGAACTATATCATTGGATGGTAAGCATAATATTGATAATGTTTATTATGTTGAAGGTTTAAGGCATAATCATTTGAGTCTAGGACAATTGGTGGATAAGGGATTTCAATTACAGTTCAAGGATGGAAAATGCAAAATCATTAACATATCTGGTTTGGAGATTGCAATCGGTACATAGACTAAAGGTAGCATTTTTCATTTTAACTCCAATGAGAAGACATGTTTGATTGCACAAGTTGATGAGAATTGGTTATGGCATAAGAGGCTGTGTCATGTGAATTTTGATTGCATTGTAAAGATCAGTTCAACTAAGGCTATTAGAGATACACCTAAGATTGTGAAGCCCTATAATCCGATATGTAAGGAATGTCAAATGGGAAAGAAAGTTAGAACTTATTTTAAGAGTATACACGACATATCTAATGATGTTATTGATTTTATTCATACTGATTTATGTGGTCCTGCTAGAATAAAGAGTTTTTAGGGTGATAGATATTTCATGCTAATTATTGATGATTATTCTAGAATGATGTGGGTTACTTTTTTAAGGGAGAAATAATAAGCTTTTGAAAAATTTAAGATCTTTAAAGATAAAGTTGAGACAAAGATAGGGTTGAAGATTAAATGCTTAAGGTCAGATCAGGGTGGTGAATTCACATCTGGTGAATTTAACAGTTATTGTGAGAAGCATGGGATAAGGAGGCAATTGTCTTCTCCTCGAACACCTCAATTTAATGGTGTTGTGGAAAGAAAGAATATAACTATCTTGGATGTGGCCATAAATATGATTATGAAAGCTAATTTGCCTCAAATCTATTGGAGAGAAGTTGTGAGCAGGATGACATATACATTTATTAGAGTTCATATCAAAGGAGACACTGGTAAGACACCTTATGAGTTATGGTTTGGTCACACCTACAGTTAAGTATTTCAGAATCTTTGGTAGTAAATGCTATATTAAAAGAGATGATTCCATTGGAAAGTTTGATCCTATATGTGATGAAGGGATATTTCTTGGTTATTCTAATGAAAGAAAAGCATATAGATTTTATAACAAAAGATTGCAGAGAATTTTGGAAAGTGCTAATGTCAAGGTGGATGAGTTGTACAAAGGTCAAATCAAAACTTATGAGAGAGAACTAGAAGAGGAGATGATCATAACTAAATTGGTAGCACCTGTACCAGAACAAAATGTTGAACCAGTTACCTCTATAGTATCAAAAAATTCAATAGTAACTGAAGATCAGAGTAGAGGAACATAAAATCAGAAGACTCCTAGGTATGTAAGGTTAAATCATTCAAAAGATTAGATCATTGGAGACAAGAACAAAGGAGTAATGACAAGAAGAAGGTTGGCAATTGATGAGATATGTTTAATTTCTCAAGTTGAACTAGCATCAATTATTGAAGCTTGTAAAGATGGATGTTGGATGAAAGCTATAAAAGAGGAATTAGATCAGATTGAGAAGAACAACACATGGAATTTAGTTCCCCGACCTAAAAATAAAAATGTTATTGGAACTAAATGGGTTTTTAGGAATAAATTGAATGAGGATGGACACATTGTGAGGAATAAGGATAGATTGGTATGTAAAGGATATTCTCAGAAGGAAGGAATTGAATATGATGAGGTTTTTTCTCTGGTAGCTAGGATTGAAGCTGTGAGATTATTTCTTGCTTATGTTGCCCATAAGAAATACAAGGTTTATCAGATGGATGTTAAGTGTGCATTTTTGAATGGAGATCTTGAAGAGGAAGTTTACATCAAACAACCTGATGGATTTTCACTTTCAGATGACAAAAACATGGTTTGTAGGTTAAGGAAAGCTTTATATGGATTGAAACAAGCCCCTAGAGCTTGGTATGCTAGATTGGACAAATATATTTTGAAGCTTGGTTTCACTAAAGGTAATGCCGACAGTAACTTATATTATAAGATTATTGATGATGACATATTGATTGTTGAGGTCTTTGTTGATGATATCATATTTGAAGGTGAGGATAAGTTATGTATGGAATTCTCTGAAAATATGAAGAATGAATTTGAGATGTCTATGATTGGGGAGATGAAATTTTTCTTAGGTTTGCAGATTACTTAGAATGATAAAGGTATTTTCATCTGTCAAACTAAGTATGCTAGAGAGTTGTTGAATAAATTTGGTATGGACAATTCCAAACCGGTTGGTACCCCTATGGTTACAAGTGAGAAATTGATTAAGAATGATGCATCAGTTCTGATAAATCCTACAAGGTATAAATCTATGATTGGAGGTTTTTTATATCTGACTCAGACTAGACTAGATATAATGAATGCAATTTGTATTGTATCTAGATATCAGAGTGATCCTAGAGAGAATCATGAGAGTGCGGTGAAAAGGATTTTTAAGTATTTGCAAGGAACAACTGAGTATGGTTTGTGGTATCCTAAAAATGATAACTTTACACTATGTGCATATACAAATGCTGACTGGGTTGGAGATGTTGATGACTGGAAGAGCACATCCGGTGGAGCTTTCTTTCTTGGAAAGAAACTTGTTTTGTGGATCAGTAAGAAACAATCATGTACTTCTTTATCTACTACTGAAGTTGAGTATGCTGTTGCTGCTACTAATTGTACACAAGCTCTATGGATGAAGAAAATATTGAAAGATATAAAGGTGGATTGTAATGAACCAGTAGTTATTCGCTGTGATAACTCTGTTGCTATTGACATATCAAAGAATCCAATATTTCATTCTAAGACTAAGCACATTTCTATCAAGTATAATTTTTTGAAGGAGAAGGTGGAAGCAAATGAAGTTAAACTGGTTTATGTGAACACTATAGAGCAGATTGCAGGTATCTTCACTAAACCTTTTCCTAATGAATCATTATTGTCTGAGTGTTGAATGTGTGTTTGGAGATCAGCTCGATGTCCCCATCACTAATAAGTGTTAAAAATCACCATACCATATTCCTTCCCAAGAAAGGAAGAAAATTCACCATGATGCCTCCAAACAAGCTCCCTAATGGAGAAAACCATATACCTTCCTAGAATGGAAACTAACATCCCTAGTTTCATTTTTTCCCCCAAAAATAATAAAAAGAAAATTCTAAAATATTTTTCTATTAAGTAATTAAAATTAACTGTGTGACAATTAAAAATGATAACTTTAATATTTCAAGTGAAAATCCCAAAATGATCAATTAATGGTACACTAAAAATAACAATAAAATTTATCTTAACAATTGATTTCTAGACTTTAAAAATAAATAAATACAAAAAGAACACAATGGGCACAATTAGGCTCATTAAATGGATGTCTTAAGAGTCTTGGTTGCTTTTGACTAAGATCATTTGATATATGAGCTAATATAACAAATCTACTTGCTTTATTGTTTGGATGTAAATTAGTAACATATCCTTAATGTTCCCCCACCTTCATGTTGGCATGACTTGTAGCCCTATGCATTAAATGCGTACATCAAATCTCATCATGGAAGATTATAGATCAAGCATTAAAATATAAAACTATGTTATTCAGTTGCTTGAGCATGTAGAACAATGGAATAAATCTTATATTACACATGCATGGATGAAATTAAACCACAATGTATACACTCAATTCACATCATGATCAACCTCTACTTTGAATAGACGTTTTCTTGGTGGAATATTCTCACCCATTGAAGACTCATTCTCCTCATTGGATTAGGTTTCTCCTTTGTGCAACATTTCCATGAGTGACTTCCTTAGGCTCTTATGGTTTCCATTGATTAAAAAAACTCACTATATTAGCTTCCATCTCAAGCACCCTTGCTTCAACCTTCATGAATTTATCTTCTTCTTCCATGCTTCTCAATTTACTTTTCTATCTATAAGATTTAATGTCACGTTTACTTGAAGGAAAATTATCCATTCCACTTGATCTTATTACAAGTGTAAATTACAAAACACTCGTGGCAACTTCAATAAAAGAAAGAAATCACTCTAATTCCACTTGATCTATGCTAAATCAAAAGTAATAACAAATAATACAATATAACATCAACATGAAAGTTAAACATAGATAAACACATATATGAGTGAAAACTGTAACAAAACGTAAGTTTCTACTCACTTAAAATCTCCACTCCAAATTCTTGGCTTATAAATTGACATGAATCAACTATAAGTCAAACTTTTAATACCACTAATTAACTATATCAATCTAAAAAACTCATTACTTCTTTTACAAAGAAAAGAAACTACTCTAATTCTACTTGATCTATACTAAACAAAGCATAGCAACAATAAAAGAACATAACATCACCATGAATAGATAAACTCATACATAAACGAAAAACGTAACAAAATGTAAGTTTCTACTCACATAAAATCTCCACTCCAAATTCTTGGCTTATAAACTGACATGAATCAACTATGATTTATAATTTTAATACCCCTAATTAACTATGCCAATCTTATTGTATGAATCTATCAGGCTAACAAGACATGTTATGCATTCTCCGTCGTCGGATAAAAAATCTACGATTGACATTTACGACTAACATGCTGTACCACTTTTTGGAACCAGAATAGACGCGTAGTGCTTAAGATTGTTCCAAGTGCGCTATTATCGCCTTCCAAGAATGAAGAAATTTGAAAAGAAGAAGAGAAGTAGAGAATTAAAAGGAATTGGAATGCCATGGATTTGTTGTCAATGATCAATTATTGTGACTATCCTCTAACGTCATAATGATGATGTATTTTGTTTCAAACAGTTGCAAAGATTGTTTAAATTTAATTTATAGTCCGTTTCTTGTTGTAATTATAATACTTCTCGAATTCTGGACGCGTCTATTCTAGCTCCAAAACGGCAATACGGATTGACTAACATGCGTGTTAGTTGCGCGTTTTACACCGTCGATTTTGCAATAAACAGGTGTGATTGACTAACACGTCACTATCACGCTGTATGAAAGGTCCGCTTTGGAGCCAGAATAGCCGCAGCCTCGAATTGTTGACATGTAATGCTGTTCTGACAGCCCCAAATTTACTTTGTAATCTGTATTGTCCTTCTAATGACGATCATATGCTGCTGATCTTGGCAGCAGTTCTTCACTGCCCTCTGTCTGTAATTTTTTATTGCACTTTATTAAAGAAAAAACAACAACAAATTCTTTGATAGCTATTGCAATATGCATTATTGGGCTATCATAATTTGTTCATGTACCTTTGAATAGACATTTGCATTATATCACATGGTTAGTTTGATATGTTCTTATCAGAATCGCCCAACTTTAATGGGCGTTGTGTTTCTCAGCGACTGAAAAGACATCACTGTAAAAAAAAAGTCTGTACGATTGGGAGATTAGCCAACTGATTTTACACAAAGTTGTCACCAATAAAATAAAGAAAAAGATATCATTTTCCAATTACAGAGTGGGGTTAAATATGTTAAGCCATTTCCAACAACCAAGTTTTCAATTGAGAGAGAGGCAGCTTTCACATTATAAAGTAGGTGTGAAAAACATTTTGAAGTGGACTGGAATGTGACAGCACTTATGATCGTCTAAGTGAATGCTGACTTGACTGCCATTCCTTACAAACAACTTTTATACCAAAATATCTTTGTACAAGACAAAATATAGCTGATGTTTCATAAGCACAACATTCAACAAAGTGATGTTGGGATTTCTGTAGGTCATAATTTTTTATTTGGTTGTACGTTTGGGTTAAAATTTTATGTGGAGAAGTATTTCGAAGAGTTATAAAAGATGTCAATCGAATCTATTCGATTGGAACAAATCTCTTTATGACCTTCGGAAATCCTTGCATCATCAAGATTTTGCAAATGGGGTAGCAAGATAAGTGGGCTTAACTTTGGGGGAAAATCCATGGTTGAGTACACTTGATTTAGAGTAATACTAGGATGAGTGACCTCTTGGAAAGGTCGAATGCTTCACTTATGTGAGAATCACCAAGATGCAATGAGTGTTAAGTGTACCATTCTTTTTCATGAGAGATGGTTTTTGTGAACCACTAGGAGAGAGGGCCCTATGGTGGAGTGGGGTCCAATAGTGGGGATGGCAGTGGGGCACAATTAGTCTATTAGTGGAGCACAAAAGTGTCATGTCAATACTTATCCCCAAAAAGATTCTAGTAAATTTGAAAAAGCAACGAATTATGTGATGCCACATCGACACACCAATAAACATGACTTAGTGCACAACTATGGGTCTTACTTCTTTTTGGGACCATTCTGGGCACCTTGATGAAAAAGACATGTGATGTGGCAACATATTTAATCATGTGGACTTGAAACCAAATTTTTTAAGTAGGGGAGTTAACATGTAAGCAATTGTACAAAATTTAAAGTGATTTGAAATATCTAAGGCAGATTTTGGGAGACGTGAAGTTAGGGTGCTCCACTGTAGGGCCCTCTCCCCTACTCATAAAACATGGGTCATTGAATTTGACTCAAAAACTACACAATTGAATCTTGATAGCAATATCATAAAATATAGTTGTTTAGTGTTGTATAGGCTTGGCCCTTGTTTTATGTTTGTCATTTTCGATAATGTATTATTTAGATTTTGTTGGTGTGTCTTATTTAGATTTTTAGGGTGTCTTTATGTTACTAATTTTTTAATTATATACAATTTTCTTTTTATGATAGTACAAGGTTAAATAGACCTTTATTCATACAAAAAAAAGTTTTGGTTATATTTTGAAAAATAGTAAAATTATTTATTTCTTGAATGAAAAAATCTATTTTATTTTTTTCTTTAATCTATAAATTTCATTTGGTTTTAATTCATTATTTTCAAATATTAATTATTTGAATTTGTTTTTTTCTCAACTATAAAATTTATATAATTGTAAATAAAAAAATCATAACATCAATATAAATATTATAGTTGAGAAAAAAATTCAAATTAGTAATCTTTGAAAATAATGAATTAAAATCAAATGAAATTTATAGATTAAAGAAAAAATAAAATAGTCTTTTCATTCAAAAATAACTAATTTTACTATTTTTCAAAGCATATATGTTTGAAATGACATTGAAAACTATTATTTATGCATCCCTTATTTGTGCATAATTCAAAGAAGTCAATTATTTGTGTACCTCAATTAAACATCCGCTCATTTCTGAAAATGAAAGCATAGTGAATGAAAGCAAGGGGGACCTATCTTTGTCATGAACTATTCATGCTTAGATGTGGTTTAGGATAAAGATTGTTGGAATATCATACATAAGTCATGGGACAATCATGGGACAATCTAGTAGATAAGATTTTTGGAATATCATACATAAGTCATGGGACAATCTAGTAGATAAGATTTTTCCATGTGTAGAATTTAAAGTGGGACATAAAGATGTGACCTGAAAAATCAAAATAGATCGAATGAAGATTTGGTTTTCATTAATATTCACAATGTTCAATGAAGGTGTTTGAGGGAGAAAGAAAGTGACAAGCTACATGTCAAGAAAGACTTGGTACCATTTGATTGCATATACAATCTGTGTACTTTATTTTTAAAGAGATATTAATAAAGTCGCCTTCAATGTTGTGTTATTTATCTTTTCTTCATTTATGTTTACCAAAAATGTAATTATGTGTTTCTCTTTTTTATTGCAAACTTCAAAATTAAATTTTCTCTATGTTTTTCTATAAATAGCTAAAGTATTTTAAAGAGCTTATATTTGAATAAGTTCACTCATCTAACAAGATATGGAGGTATTGATTCACTTAACGATGCAATTTTTGGAATTATATCTTATTTAGCTTTTTAGGGTGTCTTTTGATATTGTTTTTTTTTTAAGAATTATATACTATTTTTTTATAGTAATAAAAGGTTAAAAAGGACTGTATTCATTAAAAAAGTTGTGATTATATTTTATAATATAATATATTTTAAAAATGAGTTAATTTTTCTAATGGGAAACTATTTTATGTTTTTCTTTGATCTATTTTTCATTTAATTTTAATTCATTGTTTTCAAAGATTAATTATTTGAATTTATTTCTTTCTCTAGTATAAATTTTTTTTCATGTTGTTATCATATTTACTATATTATATATGTTTGAAATGTCATTGAAAATTATTATTAGTACACCTCTTATTTACATAAGTGGAAGAAGTCAATTATTCACATACCTAAATTAAACATCCACTCATTTCTAAAAATGAAAATATAGTAAATGAAAGCAAAGGGAGGACCTATCTTTGTCATGAATTGTTCATGCTAAAGTTTAGATGTAGTTTATGATAAAGATTGTTGGAATATCGTATATCACTCGTGGGAGAATCTAGTAGATAAGATTTTCTCATGTGTACAAATTTAAAGCGGGACATAAAGATGTGAAAAATCAAATCAAAACAAAAGAAGATTTGGATTCCAATAACATTCACAATTTTCAATAAAGGTGATAATCTTGAGGGAGAAAGAAAGTGATTGTTGAGAAACAAGGTGAATAAATCTTGCAATATTAACTTTCTTATGTGAGTATAAATCTAAAATTAGATTAACATAACTAAAATAAACATGTGATTGTACTATTCAACATAAACAAAAAATCAACATGCCAAAAGAGACACCAAAATTTACATGGATAAAACCTTTTGAAAATAAAATCCACTAGAGAATGAGGGCAAGTATATTAATAATCTTCAAAAGAGAGACTTAAAAAAGTATACATTTCAATTCACTTCTCCAACTAATCCCATAACTACTTAGAAACCTCAAAGAAACTTGTCATGAAATTATGCCTTTGGAATGTATAGCCAAATAGGAGAAGAAAAGTGACTGTTGTTTTCCCAAAACAAGGGGTAAAAATTACTTGCAAAAACCCACACCTTGGAGAATGAATCGTCAATAGACATAATAAAGTAATAAAACTCTTTAAGTGACTTCTCCTTGGGTGCCAAACTCCAATCCACTTAGATTGTTGAAATTATGAGTGTTTTGTAACTCTCAGTGATTGTTCAGATCCCTAAATGGACACCTTTTCTCTTCCCAAACTTGGGTGCCCAATGCATGACCCTTCATGTCTCAATGTGGATATGGGAGAGAGTGTATTTTATCCATTTTAATTCATCTTTATCACCTCTTTATGTTCACTGAGCTTGAAAATACAATCACAAATAGTTGTACAAGGTGCAAATATTAAATATTTTTCTCACATGTTTCCTAAGGAACACTTTCGAAGGAACATGGAGACATATGAATGGCGTAGGATTCCAAGGTTAGTGTCACCTTATCATAATAGTGACAAGCTACATGGAAATAAAAAATTGGCATCATTTGATTCTATATACAACATGGTGTACTTTATTTTTGAGAAAAAAAAAAAAAAAAAAGTGACTCTTAATGTATGTGTTATTTGTCTTTTCTTCATTTTTGTTAACCAAAAGTGTAAGTATTTGTTTCTATTTTATTACAAAATTCAAAAATAAAATTTCTCAATGTTTTTCTATAAATAGTTGAAGTATTTCAAAGAGATTATATTTGAATAAGTTTCCTCATCTAAGCAAGAGATGGAGGTATTGATTCATTTAAGGGTGCAATTTTTGGGAGTACACCTACAACATATTTTGCTTAAAGAGAGATAACAAGTGTTTTTTTACTTAATCTAATTGTATATCATCAAGAGAAGTTATTTCTCATATCAATAATGTTAATTTTTAATGATATTATTATGCATGCATGTGGATGGTTAAACTATCATGGTAGAATAATTTTGGAAGTAGATAGTTGTTGGAATATGAAGTCACTTTTTATTATTTCAATAGTGACGAGTGGTTGTCAATAGTACCATGATTGTCTACTCTTGGAATGCACCCAACATGGCTAAAGGCCTACAATTCAATTGAAGATTGAAGTGACAAGAATATTATAGAAATTTGACATGTAATTGCACCGATCACGCTTTATATTTATAAAAATATTCTTCAAATAAGATTCTACAACTCAAATGTCTTATGCTATGCACAGTCATTTTTTCTAGAAAATTGAGATTGTTATAAATATGATTTTTTTTTTAAAATTAATATACAAAACATATTTGCTTATGGTTTTTTTCTTGATATAATTTTACTAGATTTTTCCACATAAATTGTGTGTTGTCTATTCATTATTTTTCTTTTTTAAATTTGCATTGTAAATTTTCACAGCAAGATCCAATTTTCATGAGTTAGATCTTCCTAATATAGAAATCTATATTTAAAGTTATTTAGATAAAATTTATCGAAAGAAATATTAATTTTTTTATTAAAAATAGAAAATAGAAATTAGATAACTATATATTATAATGGAAATTAAGAATAACAAGTTAAAGATATTATTGATATGAATTCAACAAAGGAAATAAGATTTACATAAGGGTATGTGCAGGATCATGGTGTGCCAAAACAGGCCCTTAAGTGGCAATGAAATTTCAAAAAATCAAAGTTATGCAACTGGACATGAAAAATTGAATAAGTTATGAGCATTATTTTTAAAATATGTAAGAAGAGAATATATAGAAAATTTAATGTAGTTTCTAAGCTACTAGTTGTTTTTTGGAAGAAAAAAAATCCCATTTGATGAAAATTTCAAATTCCAATGCAGTGGTACTAAAATTTCATGAAAAAGATAAGAAGTAGGTGTATGTCTGAGCACCCTAATCACAATAAAATTATAATATTTTTTAATAATATTTATAATATAAGTATTAGACTCATGTTCGGATGTGACACATATTTTTTTTATAATTTTTTATAAAGTAAATAATTGTTTATGAATTTTTTACTATAGTTTTTCAGAAATTCAGAAACTCCTACATCTGACCACCTTAACTTGGTCAAAACCCTATGAAATTCAATTTTTTTAAACTTTTCCCTATAGTAGGCGAAGCATTGGATGTGACACATGTTTGGATTCAAAAAATGTTATACCATTTGAAAGTTATGAGTGTTTTTGAACCAGTCTATCAATCAGGACTTTTGTCAGAATTCAATTAGAAAATAAATAATAATAATTATTTATTAATGTCAAAATAAGACAAGCCTTATATTGTTTGAAAGTTGAGAACGTCCTTAAAAAACCCTTTTCATTTTATCAATTTTAGCTATTAAAAAAGTCATCAGATACTAGTGTAAAGTTTGGAAAATCAAGGAATACTGAAAAACACATTTTTCCAGTTGACTTTCCAGGCTTGTCACTTCCAAGCCAAATACCAAAGAAAACCCGAATGAAAAAATGAAGGGAAAAATTTATGTTTGAAAATTGGATATCCGTTTTGAAAAAATAAAAAATAAAATTTAGTAAATTGGGCATAATTTTTGCGTTTTATATCGAAATTTTGATTTTTTATAGGCATTGAAAAGGTAATTCAGAGCTCTATGATATGGAATAGGTAGATTTTCAGTTATTTGTTTTAAAAAAAATTATAGTTCATTTAAACTAATCCTTCATTTTTAAAACATAAAAAGCTAATGACTTTTTCATATGATTTTCCTATTGCATGATTTTTTTGTAATAATCGTCTCAAAATAAATTAAATAAGTAATTAATAATAGAAAATTTAGGAATTTTATTGAGTTCGATAAATTTTGATAAACCATGTTATCTATTTTTGTTTCTTTCTCCACCTCTCTCCTAAACCTATTGTAGATGGTGAAAATGGATAACAACAATATTGAAAGACTAAATGAATTCAACCACAAAACCCTAGCCTAACAACAACAAAGATCCACCATAACATATGAAGATTACCTAAGACAATGCAAATCACAAAGATTATACCATCACATGTCCAATAGGGTTTTGATCTCCATTATTCCTATCTCCATTGATCTTGCTTGATATATTTGCTCTCAGATTTTATATGTGCACAAGAGCTCAACAAAGAATGGAAATGTGGTTGCAAGTAGGATCGCATATGAAAAGTTCAAAAGCGTACTGTAGTCGATTGATCAGTCGGGATGCATAGTTGAGGGTTGATAATGAAGGAAGCATCTCCTTATATAGAAGACACAATAAGAAATGGAGGGATAAGATTGAGAGGTGCAAAAGATAAATGGTCGGCTATGATTAGAGGGTAGGTAGAGGAAATAAGAAAATAATGAGAGGGTAGGTAGTGTATGAATTAAGAGATGAATGACATGTGTCACAGGTAGAAAAGGTTAATGAGTTAATTAAATAAATAAAGATTTATTTAATTAATAGAGGAAGTGAGATCAATTAAATAAATAAAATATTTACTTAATTTAGGAAAAGGATAATTTAATTAAATAAAGGTATTTATTTAAATGAGAAATAAGGCTAGAAGAGAATAAATGAATTAATTAAATAAATAAAGATTTATTTAATTAATAGAAGAATTAGGCTCAAATAATTAAATAAATAAAGATATTTATTTAATTAGACATGACAATTTTAGGTGTCTACATTTTGCCCCTCTTTGAGACAATGCAACTTGTCGCGTTGTTTCAAAGAAGATAATATGAACTGATACAAAGTTTCCCCAAGATGGGAATGATATGCCCCCTCGAGAGATTGGATGAAAATGTCTGAAAAGATTGCAGACAACCTCTCGATAAGAAAGAAAGGCTAGAATGGATTGACCGGATAGGAAAGAGTGATAGAGTCACGGGATAATGAAGACTGACTCGGGAGACTAAGGCTAGGGCTAGGGCTAGGGCAGTCTATAAAATAGACCACGAGAGGAAAACATCCTCATTTTCATCCACACATCCAAGAGATCAAAGTGTAGAGAGAGAATAGAGAAGCAACAGTCAGTAGCGATGGCATTGGTGCATACATTCGATCGCGTTCATCAATTTTAGAGGCCAGTAGATGCAGGAGAGCCGGTAAGTACCGCCAAAACCTCCTTGTACTTTGTCGCAATAAATGTTGTCATTAATGCATGTTAGGTAGCGCAATAAATGCATTTTAGGTCTGTCAAACAAGGTCAAAAAACATTGAGGCATGTTTGTGTTGGTGCCAGGCGCGTCTAGGTTAGCTAGGCACGTCTGTGTTTGTGCCAGGTGTGTTTGTGTTATGTGGGCACATTTGTGCAGAGCAGGCACGTCTATGCAAAGAATATGCACGTCTATGTATTTTAGGCGTGTCTGTGTAGAGCAAGCGCGTTTATACAATATGTAAGCGCATTTATGTCATGAAGGCACGTTTGTGTCTTTTAGGCCAAATCGGCAGTTCTGTGATGAACATACGTTGTCGATTGGATAAGCTGTTGAGAGGATACACTCAAGAAGGTCCTCTAGGGAAGACTAGGATAGCAGATAGGGCTAGGATTGACAATTTTGTGATAGAACATACGTTGTCAATCAGGAAACTACTCAAGAGGATACACTCAAGAAGAGGCCCTAGGATAGGATAGATCGAGGCACTTTGTGATGAACAGTGAGTACCAAGACATAGTACTTTGTGATAAACAGGGAGTACTAATATGAGCAGCACTTTGTGATGAACAGGGAGTGCAAATATGAGCAGCACTTTGTGATGAACAGGGAGTGCAAAACACGTAGTACTTTGTGATGAATAGGGAGTACCACTAGGATAAACAAAAACACTTTGTGATGAACAGTGAGTGTCACTAGGATAGAGTATCATAAGCACTTAGGATAAAGAGCAACATTTTGTGATGAACAGGGAATGCCACTTTGACTAACACAGTTGATTTGTTTGACTGCAGGAGTACCTACCTATGCTGGAGTCATGGGAGAGATTCCCATCAACTCAGAGGTTACGACTAGAGCTGACATTTGAGGACAGAGACGTGATTGAGGTTATGGATTTGTGACATATTCTGTATGTGCCTGAGTTTCGGGCAAACATGGGATTGTTGACTGCGCTAGCTGAGAGATGGCATTCAAAGACTTGCACTTTCCATCTTCCGATGGGTGAGATGATAGTCACCTTAGAGGATGTATATAGGATACTGCAGATACCGATCGATGGGGATTTGATACCCTATGATTGAGACGGAGACAGGGATGCCCTATGACGAATATTTCAGGATCCCGGACTGGAGATGAGGGCAAGACACGTGGCATGGGATACCATGATACAGACAGGATTGACACTACCATCAGTACTAGCAGGAGTAATCAGTGGGTTCCTGTGTCCGGATAGGGTGACACGAGGATTGGCTATGGGATGGGGGAAGACTCTGGAGATAGCTGAGGGACACTAAGCGGGAGAGAGATCAAGATATTCGGCATTACATGGAGGTTGAGACAACACTGAGGGCAGGGAGATGGGCAGCAGAGGACACAGGAGAGATGATCTTGGGGTGAGTCCTTCCAGGGCTCAGACTCTGTCGAGGCCAGGCGGCTCTGAGGGGGGGAGTTCATCATAGCCTTAGAGGGCTCCCTATGTATCAGTTTTGTACCATTCTTGTATGATGTTGTAGACACCTTTAGGTGATTGTAGCCATATGATTTTGACATCATTGTATCATGACACTTATGATTATATATATATGAGATGATTCATTGCGGCAGCTATATGCATGTGTACCTATGTGATGCTTCTATATGTTTTATGTTGCATGTTTCTATATGATGCTTATGATATGGATGTAAATATGTACATGATGAAATGCAATATGTTTTTGTTCTTTTATGTTTTTAATATGTTATGAAAATGCAAATGTGAAAGTATGAAATGCAGATAAATATGATAAGAATGTAAAATGTGCTAACATGTGTTGTGTGCAGGATGTGATGCAATTGTGATATCTATATGTATGTATGTATGTATGTATGAAATGCTTATATGTGGTAATGCATGTGCTACTACATGAAATGCAAATATTTTTGGTGTGTCATTGTACTCAGTCATGTGATAATGGGCTACACGGACTCAGGAAGGATGATAGAAGTCAATCAAGAACAGGGGATGGAAGATAGAAGATATGAAAGGGAAAGAGCTTCTTGTGCGTTATCATCATTGAGCTTTATTATGGCAAGTAGGTTATGACAATCGAGGCATATGTTTGACCCAGAAAGTCATTGTACCTATTTGCATGGAGATAAGACAGTCACAAACAAGGAATGCTCCAATTCACACTAGACTCACAGTGTCCTCATATCCTTGCACAAGTCAAAGCATTACTAAGAGACAATCCACAAATAGCAAAAGAAAAATAGGTGACGATACCCCATCCTCGCCTTTCTAGTCAAAGACATCCTGGAAAAGATAAAAGACATGTCACCAAAAGATAAATCAAAAAAGAAAACCAAGACTCGACACCAACATCCACTGTAGTCCTCAAGTTTAGTGTCTCTTATCACTTGTATAAGTCTATTTGATTGTGGTCACAATGTTTACTTTCACAAACAAATAGATAGCACTGAACCATAATGTTGTCTGAGTCTGTTGAAAGATTTGATTTGTTGAAGTCCATTGTTGTTGTTGTGTCTCATCTGAAACTGATATTTTATTGCGGAGATGACGGAACTTTATTGCGGATTGGCGATGCAAATGTTGCTTTATTGTGGATTGTGCACAGATAGACTGAAGAAAGATGTAAGAAATTGTGCTCCCCGGAAATAGGTGATGCTCTTAGTTCCACACCCATCACTAGACGTAGGATTTGCCTTAGCCACAGATAGGAGCTGATTTATTATGGATGGAAAGGGGTGAAAAGGAAGGATTATTATGAATGGTGAACCAATCTTTGGTAGATCAATAACAAGCCATGATGGGAATGTGTAAAGTTTATTATGGATGAATAGGTTGTGAGTGTGTGCAAAAGTGAAAGATGAGATTGAATCCTGAAGGAGGGAGGAGCAATGTCTCTACACATGGTGCTGGTGACCCAGTTTTCACCATGGCACTTGCCCAGGGTGCCACCAAAGTGGTTTTCACCGTTGGACGAAATGTTTTTTCTTTACTTTTTTTTTTTTCAATTTTTTTGTGTCACAAGGCGCCTATTTACCAAGTTTTCACCAAGTAATGATTTTTTATGTTTATGATTTTTTTGTATTTTTTATATTTTATGATTTTTTTGTATTTTTGAATTAGGATACTCTAAAGAGCTATGTGTAAAACCTGCGAAGGTGCATGTTGTTGATAGGATCCTCCAAAGGTTCACCCTCTGTGGTTGAGAGCTGATATGCACCAGATCCATATGTTGTTGTGATGATGTAAGGACCAAGCTAGTTTGGTTTGAATTTGCCCTTCTTCTCTCTGTCTTGCTAATTTTTAGGATTTTCTCTGAGAACCAAGTCACCTACCTCAAATGTGTGAGGCTTGACTTTATGATTGTAGATGTGACTCATTCATTGTTGATAAGCCTTGAGGTGATTAAAAGCAATTTGTCTTCGTTCGTCCAATAGTTCAAGTTCTTGTAAGTGAGAGACCCTGTAGTCTTCATCACTGATAATGTTTTGCAAAGATACTCGTAAAGAGGGTAACTCGACCTCAATAGGCAAGATAGCTTCAGTGTCATAAACAAGTGAATAGGGTGTAGCTCCTGTAGGTGTGCGGACGCTTGTGCGGTAAGCCCAAAGTGCGGGATTAAGTTGGATATGCCAATTGTGGCTAGCATCGTCAACTATCTTTTTTAGGATTTTAAGGATTGTTTTATTAGACGCCTCAGCTTGACCGTTACCTTGGGGGTAATAAGGTGTGGAAAAATGATAGATAATATGGAAGCGGTCATAAAGTTCACGAACATCCTGATTTTTGAAGGGACGCCCATTATCGGTGATGATGGAAACAGGAATATCATATCGACAAATGATATAGTTGAGAATGAATGTAGCAATTTGTTTTCCAATGACCTATGTAAGAGGCACGGCTTCGATCCATTTTGTGAAATACTCTATGGCAGTGATGATGAATTTATGACCATTGGAGGAAGGAGGGTGAATATTGCCTATGAGATCGAGTCCCCATTGGCAAAAGGGCAAAGGAGTCGCAATTGGTTGAAGTTCTTGCCCTGGCACATGAATGAGGTCTCCATGAATTTGAAACTGCTTACATTTCTTGAAAAACTAATATGAGTCTTTTTCCATATTGGGCCAATAATATCCAGTCCGAATGAGTTTCTTGGCTAAGGTAGGACCACTAGAATGTGGACCACATATCCCTTCATGAACTTCACGTAACGCAATCTGAGCTTCATCCCCTTCTAAACATCTAAGAAGAGTCCCATCTAGACCTCGGCGGTATAGGATATCGGCTAAAATGATGTATCGAGAAGATTGGCGAATGAAAGTGCGACGTTGGTTATTGGATAGGTCAAGAGGAAGGGTATTGTCGCGAAGGTATGTGAAAATGGGACCATATAACTAGGACTCAGGACCGACAACACATATCATCTCAGTAGGAGTGATCTCATATGAGGGAACCAAAAGGTTATCCACCAAGAACTCATAGCGGGTCTCATTCTGTGGTAGATCGATTAGTGAAGCAATTGTAGCCATAACATTTGCGGCTCAATTCTGCTCTCTTGGTATCTGCTCAAAGTCTAACTTCATGAAATGTTGTTTCAAGTCATCCACCATTCTTTTGTAAGGCATTAATTTCTCATCCTTTGTTTGGTAGTCATCAGTTGCTTGATGAATCACAAGTTGAGAGTCCCCAAAAACATGAAGTTCTTAGATCTTCCACTGAACTGCAATCCATAATCCAGTTGTTAATTCTTCACATTCCGCTATTTTATTAGTGTAGGGAAATGATAATCGATATGATTTTGGTATGGAATCCCCTTGAGGAGTTATGAAGAGGATACCAGCTCCTGCCCCATGCTGTGTGTATGAGTCGTCAAAGTATAGCTGCCAAGGCTTTGCGTGTGACACTATCAAGATGGATTCATCTAGGAATTCTGAAGTTAGAGGAACATCATCTATCATGGGAGCATCTGCTAATTGATCTGCAATGGCTTGTCCTTTTATTGCTTTTTGGTCCACATACTCAATGTCGAATTCACTCAAGAGCTTCGCCCATTTGGCTAGTCGACCAGTAAGCGTTGCCTTATTGAGAAGGTATTTCAATGGATCGATCCTTGCGACCAACTTAGTTTTATGAGTTAGCATGTAATGTCATAATTTATGTGAATCAAAGACCATAGCAAGACACGTATGCTTAATTAGTGTGTAGTTTAGCTCATATCCCACCAATGTGCAACTGATGTAGTAGACTGCCTTTTCTTTGCCCTTAGCAACCTGTTGTGCTAAGAATGCCCCCAGTGCTATTGAAGTAGCTGATATGTATAGTAATAGAGGTTGATCTGGAACTAGTGGCATCAAAACTGGCGGATTCAGAAGATAATCTTTAAGTATCTGGAAAGCCTGATGACAGTTATCATCCCATTTGAATTTGATGTTTTTATGTAGCAAGTGCTGAAAAGGATTACATTTATCCGCAAGTTGTGCTATGAATCTTCGTATGGACTAGAGTCTCCCTTGCAAAGATCGAAGTTGATTGATATTTCGTGGTGGTTGCATCTCTAGGATAGCCTTGACTTTTGCTGGATCGGCTTCAATTCCTCTTTTTGAGACAATGAATCCCAGGAGCTTCCCGGAGGTTACTCCAAATGTGTATCTCTGTCTATTGATTTTCTCAAGAGGTCGTCAACATAATCTTCCATAGTAACGTGCATGAGATCATGAAAGATAGTAGTCATGGCTCTTTGATATGTAGCGCCTGCATTTTTTAGCCCAAAGGGCATGACATTCCAACAGAAAGTTCCCCAAGGATAAGTGAATGTTGTTTTGTGTTGATCCTCGGATGCGATTTTTATTTGATTATAACTAGAGAATCCATTCATCAAAGATAACATTGTGTGACCTGCTGTGAGATCTACAATCAAATCTATGTTTGGTAATAGGAAGTCATCCTTAGGATAAGCTTTGTTGATGTCTCTGAAGTCCGTACATATTCTGATGCTACGATCTGGTTTACTGATAGGCACTAAGTTGGAGATCCATTCAGGATAATCAATTGGGCATGTGAATCCGACATCCAATAATTTTTCAAGCTCTGCCTTGACTAATAATGCCACTTGTGGATGCATCTTTCTTAATTTCTGTTTCACTGGTTTTGCCCCCGGTTTAACTGTCAAATGATGCATTACCAAATCTGGATCCAATCCAAGCATATCAGCGTATGACCATGCAAAATTGATTTGTCGCTCTGTGAAGAAACTTATGAATTTGGATCTTTCTGTCTCCGTCAGAGATTGTGTCAGGAATATGTTATGTGGACTTTCTTCTATACCAATGTTTGTTTTGATGGTCTCCTCTACCAACATAGATGATTTTTCTTCATATGATGTTGGGAGAATGTCGAGCCTTCCATCCTCAGGCACCTTAGAGAGGTTTTCGCCCTCAGATATGTCCTTTATTTTTACTTTCTTGGGGCCAGACAACGCCACAATGTGGTTTTCACCATAAGACCCTTGACTTGTTTTTATTTTTATGTTTTTGTGACTGGAAGGCCCGACACCCTCACCAAAATACGCCACGTTGTTGAGTTCTATAGTGTATCCTACTTTATGGTCCCCAAGGGGAAGATCATCTCGTATGCCTAGATAATCAATAAAGGCCTCATCATTTTGGAATGTGTCAAACTGTGCAGGTCCATCATGGTCCTAGTCAATAAGTTGGTGGTGAACAAGGGGAAGGCCTTTGATGTCTTTGAAGTTAGCGAGGATAAGAGTGAAAATGCAATTATATTCAGGTATGTTGAGGTAGTCATCGAGGTCATCGTTGGCACTCTCCTCATCTGTCTTGATTGTGAATGAATCCAAATTATCATCACTAGTAGCGCATTCTGGGACAGGTGTTCTCATCCTATGTGATTTCGACCTAGAACCTAGAGGCAAGGACTGTATGGGGTCCTCAAGGGTTGTTTCTTGACCAACTTTGAATTTTCTATAAAATTCTTCTTCTTCTGTGGGTTCACCTGGTTCTCTGAATGTCTCGGTGAGTTCATAGTCACTGGAGGATTTGTCTAAATCCCATTCCCATTCATTGGAGTCTGTGGAATAACGATTCTCTTGTTGATTTCTGGGGGCTTTGATTTGTAATACTTCTCTTGTCCTTTGAGTGTTTACCTTGGAAGTCAAGAAACCAAGTCCTTTAGAGCATTCCTTTTTGAATGTCAATTCAGGTTGTAAAGGTTCAATGATGCCTTCCTTTCTTAAGCCAAGAGGACTTTTGCCATCATACCCAAATTTTTGTAGGATCTTGAATCCTTTGCCATACTTTTCACATGGTAGGCTAATGTGATCTTGTGTATCATTTTCAGGGTCTTTGTAAAACATTTTGTATAAGTCTTCTTCTTCCAGTTCACCCCATCTTTGAAAGATAGTAGGGTCCCATTTGATTATAATGATAGATACCTACTTATTAGGATGTGGTCTTCCATGTTCTTTTGGTGAACTCATAACTTGTTGTAAGCACATGGTTTGATTCAAAGTGTATTCACTCGTGCCCTTGTCCTAAAATTTCCCTTTTAGCTCACCTTGTTTTGATGTCAAAGGTTTTAATGATTCAGGATCAATGTATGCAGAAGAAGGGACGACTTCCCTATTACTTGGAATATGAATGGATATTGTAGTATTTTGGTCTCAAGTTATTGCAGTATATGAATGGATTATGATCACCATTAACTATTATTTCAACTCCGTTATGAGGAAACTTAATGCATTGGTGATATGTAGATGGGACTGCCCTCATTTCATGAATCCAAGGATGTCCTAGTAATATATTGTATGTCAGATCTAGGTCTAGGACTTGACAAACCACATCCTTTGTAACTGGCCCAACTCTGAGAGGCAAGGTGACTGTGCCTTTGGATGAACGCTCTTCATCATCATATGCCTTGATGGTAATTTTGTTTGTAGAATTCATAGCTTTACCTGAATATCCCAATTGTTTAATAGTGCTCAATGTGCAAATGTTTAGACCTGCTCCTCCATCTATCAGAACTCGTTTTATTTGATGTTTGTGTATGAAGGCTTCAATGTGTAATGGTGCATTATGTGGCTGACTTACGGAGGCATCATTGGCTTCTGTGAATGTAAGGGAGTGTGGAACAGAAAGGTATCCCATTGTGGCTTGAAACTGGTCCACATTCAGATCAGTAGGGATAGAAATGTCTTTCAAGATTTTGTCAATAATAGCTTTATGTGCGGGGGATATGCGTAAGAGCTCAAGGATGGAGATGAGTGCGGGTGTCTTCCCCAACTGTTCTACAAGGTCATACTCAGGTTTGGTTGATGAGGAAGCCGTGTTTTTAGCTAGAGCACCTTGCAAAGTGAATTTACCTCGATGGGTTGTAACATTACATTCAGAGGTAGGTTCAGAAGAAGATCCAATTCCTTTCAGGACGATCTTGGGTCTCTGGGTAGAATTCTCAGGCATTTTGTCCTTGGTGATAATGGTAGAGACATAATTGTCCATCGAAATGTGATTGATAGTTGAATCATAGTTATAGGATGCTTTGGTATAGGTAGTTTGGTCATTTGTGGCTTTAGCTTTTCCCTTGTCATGTTTTGGGAATGGTTCCTTAAACATCTCATGTTCTTGATTGGATGAGTGTCCTTCAATCTCAATGTCACCTCTATCAATAAGATCTTGTATGATGTTCTTCAGTCGATGACAATTTCATGTTTTATGACCTTTGCTCTTATGAAATTCACAATATTCATCATCATTCCACCAAATTGGTTTGACCCTTGGTTCATATAGAGGAAAATCTGAAATTGTGATTATCTTGTTTGCCACTAGCTTTTTGAAAACTGACTCAAGTGGTTCTCCCAATGGAGTGTACTTCCTTCATGACTTTGAAGTTGTTTGAGTATTCACTTGATTGTTTGTAGAGCTTGATCCAGAAAAAATGATTTTGGGTCGTACCGTATTGGCATCCACAACACCATCATTGACTGTGTTCTTGTTTTTATTCCAAAATCTTGGCTTATCTTTTCCTTTAAAGTCCTCTTTGTTTTCTTTGAATATCTTAATGACTCCTTGTTCAATTAGGACCTTCTCTGTTGCTAAGCCTTTTTCAATGACATCCTTGAAGGTGGACAAACAAGCTTTTCTTAGGTCATAACCAATGTCTTTGTTAACATTTTGGGTGAACATCTCTACCATTTGTTTTGGTGGAATTTCACAAGATCATCTGCTGGCTAGATTTCTCCATCTTTGTAAAAATGATGAAAAAGACTCTCCATCCTTTTGCTTGGTGTTGCACAAAGTGGTGACTGATATGTTTGTCTCTATGTTGTATGAGAAATGTTGGCTAAATGCCTCTGCTAAGTCACCCCATGACTTAATTCCAGGTGGATGTTGGGAGAACCATTCCATAGCTTGATCACCTAAGCTCTGTAGGAATAATCTCATCAAATATGTCTATTCTGCTGCTACGTCAATGCAAGCTATGAAAAATTGTCTTATGTGTGCCTTAGGATCCCCTTTTCCTCTATACTTATCAAACTTAGGCGTCACAAAGTGTGCAGGAAATGGAGGCATTGGAATGCTTTTGTCTAATGGATAGGGACATATGTCTCTCATTGTGTAAGTTGGCTTTGATGTATTTATGTCCTCCATTTTCTTTTGTAAACTCTTGATTTGTTGTTCCAAATTGTTCTTGGGTGGAGACCAACTTCTTGGACCATACCCCATGCTTGAGGTGTCGATTGGAGGAGGAGCATGTTGCATATATGGATGATATTGATCATACACATGTTCATATGGAGGAGATCTATAATGATGTTGCGTATATGTACTACTTGGTATAGAGTCATGGTGAGGAATGGAATATCTGCTTTGTCCATGTATACCATACTCTACAGGAATGTCATGAGTTTGTTCTAGTGTGTTGCCCCCAAATTTGACACGGGGTTTCCTTGTGTCCAAATTTTGAGCATGTCATTGAATATCCAATTGCTTTGGTGGTTGATCCTTAGCATTGGTATGTGATTGAGTATATTTTTCTACATAAGACTTCCATAATGGTCTGCGAAGGTGAGTATCATATGCTTGACCATGTGTGTATGGGACCTCTGGTTTTTGAGACAAAGATGATGGTGATTCAGGTACAAGATGTGGTCCTCTATTGCCTCCACTATTAGGCCTCCTTTGATCCATGTTGAGGTGAGGTTGTTGCAAAGGTCGATTTTCCATTATTTGAGACATGTCAAAATCATGAGGGATCTTGGCTCCACTGTGTGCCATCACTTGTAAGAAGTATTGTCTATCTCTCCTCATTATTTCCTCAACCAATCGATTGAAATGGGGATCCATAATGGTGTCTTCCACTTCTGCTGAATGTACTAAAAAGTTGTCCATATTATCATTGTGTGTATCATTGTTGTTTGTAGTGTCCATGTGCTCAATATTTGGAATGTTTCTGTAGGCATCCATGTCAAGTAATGTGGTATGATCAAAATTGAAAAGGATAGCATTGTCATACTCATAGGAACTCATGTTTGCGGACTCTTGAGCCTCTTTAGCTTCTCTCCTAGATTTTTGGGAACGGGTTTCAATCATGAACTAGGTATTGACCAAGATGTGTGAGACTAGATGAAAATGGAAAGAGTATGGAAGACCAAGAGTTGGATGGAATGTAAATGAATCTGAAGTGTACTTGCAATGTCCAAAGTGTAAGACCAAGTATGTATGTAGTAGAGTAGGTGTGACTTCCAAAGAGATGATAGTTTCTCTTGATGAGGTAAGTTGACCTTGACTCTAAGTAAGACCAAATGAGACCCAAAGGTGATAGACCTTGATGAGGGACCACTTAGAAAAATGTTGTTGTATGTAGTGTGTTGACAAAGTATGATGAGGACAAGCAAGTGACCTTTTGACTCAAGTTTAGACAAATGTGAATGTAATGTCAGGTGTAAAGCAATGATGGACTTTGTGAGACCCAAAGATAGGTTGAATTCTAGATGAAAACCCAAAGAGATACCTAGGAAGCTCAATAAGTCTGAAATTGACTATTTCTTATTTGCTAGACTGTAAAAGTTTTTCAATTTTGCACACAAACGTGCCTGTATACTTCACAGACACTCTTAAATGACACAGACACTATTCTATCTGACACAGAAGCGCTTCTGAGATGTTGTAAGTGCAATGTTGCTCAAAAGACACAAACGTGTTTCTACCCTTCACAGACACATTTTTATGACACAAACGCGGTTCTATTAGACACAGATGCATTTCTGAAAACTTTGTGCAATTTTTCCAATCTATGAAGTAACTTGTCGTGACTAAATCTGAATGTTTGACTATTTTTCATGACAAGAGGACAAAATGTTGATGAGGACTCAATGTTTGCAAGTGTTTAGACTCAAAAATGACTCAAAGAAAAGTGTTTTGTTTGATGTAAAAATGTTTTGCATACACTTGAAGATACAAAAGACACAATGTTTTGATGTTTGATCTTGAATGTTTAATTATTCAAAATAAGACAAGCACAATTCTTACGGCTGGCCAGGACAATAGTTGTTGATCCCACATGGGGTTTCCCCTGATGCTATGCTATTCAGAGCGGATACTTAGATGCTTGACCCCACTGGCTCCACCCTCGGCACTCACTTCTCGGGGCAGCCAAGCATCAGTCCCCAAGAAAACTACCCGTGATGAACTTTGTATCTCTACTAAGAACCATATGTGTGTGGGTTGCTCCAGAGGTCTGACCTCTTGACCCAACAACTAGAAGGATTTTGACTTCTAAAACAAAAAGGTGCTAGTAAGGGCATTCGCTCATGTGGCCATATATGTGGCACTTTCATCTCTATAAATACAGAAGGCTCCCAGTCGGTAGGGGTTATGCCCTACAACTAATCAAATAAATTTGATCAAATGGGTTTATGGGGAGACATAGTGTCGGTATGAACTAATCAGCACATTTTATCCATAGTTTTCACCATGAATATAGTTGTTTATAGTGGTTCAGAAGAGCTGGGTTTTCCTCGCTATACTTGGGTCATTCTCTCCTCACTAGTAGTCCTAATGATCACATGGGGAGATAGGCCCTCTAAAGATTAAACAAAAAGAGCCTATTGCCCAAGACACAAAAGACACTGGTTCAATTTTAGTGCACCAATTGAAGTGTTTGATAATCTATGAAAACAAGGCACACAATAAAGATCAAAAGAAAATCCTTGTCAAGGTCCTGCAACAAAGATTTGTTAGTAGTTTGGATTGTTTCAAATGATCACCCCTTCTTGCAAGCACACAAGTTAGGTAAATTTTTAGATCCAAAAGACTTTGTGAAATAGGTGCCTTCAACAAAATGATTTATTTTTTATTTTTTTTGCTTTCAAGACAAGCTGCACCACTTTTGTTAGCTAGATCTGAAGATGTTAGCTCAATATAAACTAGATCTGAAATCCGAATAATGAAAAACCAAATCAAAGAAACCAAAATGCAACAACTGCACACAGACGCGATTATTAGAAACACAAACGCTATATAAATTCTCAGACGTGATTAGATCTGACACAGACGCAATTCCTTAACACAAACACGTCTGAAGACTTCACAAACGCGACTAGGGAACACAAACATGCTCCCTGGAATCTGCAAAAAAAATAAAATACATCAAAGGCGCAGACGCGATTCCAGATGTCATAGACATGACAAAAAATCAAAAATGTGATCCAAAAGTACACAAATGCAAAAATATCAAATGTTGTCAGAAATGTCAGATCATCAACTTCAAAAACACAAAATATGCAACAAAAGATGTTAAATGCAAAAGGGACAAGAGTCCCACCAGGCGTGCCAAAATGTATACGATGAAAATGGATAACAACAATATTGAAAGACTAAATGAATTCAACCACAAAACCCTAGCCTAACAACAACAAAGATCCACCATAGCATATGAAGATTACCTACGACAATGCAAATCACAAAGATTATACCATCACATGTCCAATAGGGTTTTGATCTCCATTCTTCCTGTCTCCATTGATCTTGCTTGATATATTTGCTCTCAGATTTTATATGTGCACAAGAGCTCAACAAAGAACGGAAATGTGGTTGCGAGTAGGATCGCATATGAAAGTTCAAAAGAATAGTGTAGTCGATTGATCAGTCAGACTGCATAATTGAGGGTTGATAATGAAGGAAGCATCTCCTTATATATAAGAAACGATAAGAAATGGAGGGATAAGATTGAGAGGTGTAAAAGATAAATGGTCGGCTATGATTAGAGGGTAGGTAGAGGAAATAAGAAAATAATGAGAGGGTAGGTAGTGTATGAATTAAGAGATGAATGACATGTGTCATAGGTAGAAAAGGTTAATGAATTAATTAAATAAATAAAGATTTATTTAATTAATAGAGGAAGTGGGATCAATTAAATAAATAAAATATTTACTTAATTTAGGAAAAAGATAATTTAAATAAATAAAGGTATTTATTTAAATGAGAAATAAGGCTAGAAGAGAATAAATGAATTAATTAAATAAATAAAGATTTATTTAATTAATAGAAGAATTAGGCTCAAATAACTAAATAAATAAAGATATTTATTTAATTAGACATGACAATTTTAGGTGTCTACACCTATCACTCAACCTGTTTGTTTCTTCCTCCCTCTCTTTTGTCCATATTTATGCATCTCTCTCTAGACCTATATCTCTAACTGTCATTGAATACCTCATTCATTCTCTCAAGCTCTACAAGGTGCTTATATTTCTACCTCTTCATAATTTCCTCCTCTATGTCACTCTCTCTTCCCTAAGATCTAGACTAGTCTCTCTGCATTTCCTTCTCATCTCTAGCAACAAAACTCAGAGGGGACAAGGAGAGGCATAGGGAAGTATCAAAAAAAGGAGAGGGGGAGAGAGGTGAGAAGGAGAGAGTAATTGTGGGGAAGAGAGAGTGTGATAGAGAGAGCTAGAGGTAATTAGGTGGTAGGTGAAGAGAGAGAGGGAGGGGGTGATTGGGGTGAAGAGAGAATGAGAGGGAGAGGGAGAGATTATTAGGGGGAGAGGGGGAGAGAGGAAAGTATCAACAAAGAGAGAAGAGAGATGGGGACAGAGGTGAAGAGAGACATAGAGATTAATTAGGGGGTGGGGAGAGGGGGAGAGGGAAGTATCTATAAACCCATAGGAGGAGAGAGGTGATCGAGGGTATTTGAGGAAAATAAATAATGTGAGAGAGAGCTGGGTGTAATTAGCAAATAAGAAGAGAGGGAGAAGAGTAAATATCAACAAAAGGAGAGAGGTGAAGAGAGTGATAGAGAGGATAATTAGGGGGAGCAGAGGGGAGGAGGGAAGTATTAACAAATAGATGGACTAGAGAGGGTAATCAGTGGGCTCTCTCCCCATTTCTCCCCGCTCTTCCTTTGTTGATACTCCCCACCTCTCTCTCCCCCTCCCCTTCCCCTAATTGCATTCTCTCTATACCTCTCTCTTTGAACCTGTCTCCTCATCTCTCCCTCTCTCCCTTTGTTGATACTTTCCCATCCCCCCTCTCCTCCCAACCCCTAATTACCCCCAAATCTCTCTAATTCTCTCTTCCCCAAATACCATCTCTTTGTCATACCTATCCTCACCTCTAACTTTACCATATGACCCCTTAGGTGTCATTAGGGGTCATATTGTGTCCTAACAGGTCATATGGTGTCCTGTGAACCCTTACGACACCATATGATGTCGTTAGGGGTCATATGGTGTGCTAAGGGGTCATATTGTGTCTTAAAGAGTTATATGGTGTCCAATGACCTCTTAGGACACCATATGACCCCTTAAAACACTATATGATAGCCTTATAGGTCATATGGTGTCCTAAGGGGTCATATGGTATCCTATGACCCCTTAGGACACTATATGGTTCCATTAGGGTTCGTATGGTGTGCTAAGGGGTCATAAGATATCATATGACCACTAAGGACACCATATTGCCCCTAAGGTGTCGTTAGGGGTCATATTGTTTCCTAATGGGTCATATGGTGTCCTATGACCCCTTAGGACACCATATGGTGTCATCATGGATCATACGGTGTACACCATATGACCCCTTAAGACAACATATGATCCCTTAGGTGTCGTTTGGGGTCATATGGTGTCATTAGGGGTTGTATGGTGTGCTAAGGGGTCATATTGTGTCTTAAGGGGTCATAGAATGTCATATGACCACTTAGGACACCATATGACCCATTAGGTGTCGTTAGGGGTTATATTGTGTCCTAAGGGTTCATATGGTGTCCTATGACCCCTTAGGTATTTTTAGGGGTCATATTGTGTCCTAACGGGTAATATGGTGTCTTCTAACACCTTAGGACACCATATGGTGTCTTATAACCCCTTAGGATACCATATGACATCGTTAGGGGTTATATGGTGTGCTAAGGGGTCATATTGTATCTTAAAGGGCCATAAGACATCATATGACTCATTAGGACACCATATGACCCCTCAAGTATTGTTAGGGGTCATATTGTGTCCTAAAGGGTCATATGGTGTCTCATGAACCTTTAGGACACCTTAGGACACCATATGATGTTGTTATGGGTCTTATGGTGTCCTAAGGGGTCATATGGTATTCTATGAGCCTTTAGGACACCATATGGTGTTGTTAGGGGTCGTATGGTGTGTTAAGGGGTCATATGGTGTCCTATGACCCGTTAAGACACCATGTGACCCCTTAGGTATTGTTAGGGGTCATATTGTGTCCTAACGAGTCATATGGTATCATATGACCCCTTAGGACACCATATGGTGTCGTTGGGGGTTGTATGGTGTGCTAAGGAGTCATATTGTGTCCTAAGGGGTTACAGGACATCATATGACCCCTTAGACACCATATGATCCATTAGGTTTTGTTAGGGGTCATATTATATCCTAAGAGGTCATATGGTGTCCCGTGACCCTTTAGGACACCATATGATCCCTTAGGACATCATATGGTTTCGTTATGGGTCTTATGGTGTCCTAAGGGGTCATATGATGTTCTATAACCCCTTAGGATACTATATGACCCCTTAGGACACTATATGATGTTGTTAGGGTTCATATGGTGTCCTATGACCCCTTAGGGTACTATATGATGTCATTAGGGGTCATATTGTGTTCTAAGGGGTCATATGGTGTCTTATGATCCCTTAGGACACCATATGGTGTTGTTATGGGTCATATGGTGTCTTGAGGGGTCATATGGTGTTCTATGACCCCTTAGGACATCATATGGTGTTGTTATGGCTCATATGGTCTCCTAAGGGGTCATATGGTGTCCTATGACCCCTTAGGACACTATTTGGTGTTTTTATGTGTCATATGGTGTTCTAAGGGGTCATATGGTGTTCTGTGACCCCTTAGGACATGATATGGTGTCGTTAAGGGTCGTATAGTGTGCTAAGGAGTCATATGGTGTCCTATGACCCCTTAGCAAACTATATGACCCCTTAGGTGTCATTAGGGTTTATTTTGTGTCCTGAGGGGTTTTATTATGTCTTAAGGGGTCATATGATGTCCCATGACCCGTTAGGACACTATAAGACATCATTAGGTGTGATATTATGTCCTAAGGGGTCATATGGTGTCTTATGACCCCTTAGGACACCACATGGTGTCGTTATGGGTCGTATGGTGTTCTAAGGGGTCATATGGTGTTTTATGACCCCTTAGGACACCATATTATGTTGTTATGGGTCGTATGATCTCCTAAGGGGTCATATGGTCTCCTATGACCCCTTAGGACACCATATGACCCTTTAGGACACCATATGGTGTCATTATGTGTCGTATGGTGTCTTAAGGGGTCATATGGTGTTTTATGACCCCTTAGGATACCATATGGTGTCATTAGGGGTCATATGGTGTGCTAAGGGATCATATGGTGTCATATGACCCCTTAGAACACCATATGACCCCTTAGGTATTTTTAGGTGTCATTGTGTGTTGTTAGGGGTCATATGGTGTCCTATGACCCCTTAGGACACAATATGACCCCTTAGGTGTTGTTAGGGGTCATATTGTGTCCTAAAAGGTCACATGGTGTCCTACAACCCCTTAGGACATCATATGGTGTCGTTAGGGGTTGTATGGTGTGCTAAGGGGTCATTTTGTGTCCTAAAGGTTCCTAGGACATCATATAACCCCTTAGGACACTATATGACCCCTTAGGTATCGTTAGGGGTAATATTGTGTCCTAAGGGGTCATATGGTGTCTCATGACACCATATGACCCCTTAGGACACCATATCATGTTGTTATGGGTCTTATTGTGTTCTAAAGGGTCATATGGTATTATATGACCACTTAGGACACCATATGGTGTTGTAAGGGGTCGTATGGTATCCTAAGGGGTCATATGGTGTCTTATGACCCCTTAGGACACCATATGACCCCTTAGGTGTCGTCAGGGGTCGTATTGTGTCCTAATGGGTCATATGGTGTTGTATGACCCCTTAGGACACCATATGACCCCTTGGGACACTAAATGGTGCTATGGGTCATATGGTGTCCTAAGGGGTCATATGGTGTCCTATGACCCTTTAGGATGCCACATTGTGTCATTAGGGGTCGTATGATGTCCTAAGGGGTCATATGGTGTCCTATGACCCCTTAGGACACCATATGGTGTCATTAGGGGTCTTATTGTGTCTTAAGGGGTCATATGGTGTTTTATGACCCCTTAGGACACCATATGACCCCTTAAGAGACCATATGGTGTCGTAAGGGGTCATAAGACTAAAGAGCTAAAGAGAGGGAGAAGAATTAAAGGACAGGGATATAAATAGAGATATAGATATTAAGGAGTATGAAGTGAGAGGGATAAAAACTAAAGGATAAGGATGGATAGAAAGAGGTAGACATATCTAGATATTGAAAAGGAGAGAGGAAGATAGAGATAAAAAATGAAGATAAAGGGAGAGGGAGATGAATAGATATAGAAAAAGAGAGAGGTAAAGACAGAGATAAATATATAAAGAGATGGAGAAAAATGGATAGAGAGGGGTAAAGAGAGTGAGATAAAAAAAAAAAAAAAAAAAAGAGATAGAGAGATATAAATGAAGAAAAATATCGATAGATAGAGAGATATAGATAGTGGAGGATAGTGAGAAAGAGAGATAGAGATTATAGATAGGGATAAATAAAGATGGAGAGAGAGAAATAGGGAGATATAGAGATATATAAAGGCACTATAGAGAAGGATGGGGGGAGAGATTCAGAGATATATAAAGAGGGATTAAATAAAGAGATAAAGATAGAGAAAGGGAAAGATACTTCAAGAGGGCGATAGAGGAAGAGACGGAGAAGTAGATCAATCATGCATAGACAAAGATATATAAAAATAGAGGAACATATAGAAAGAGAGATTGACATGGAAAGAGATGGAGATGTGAAGATGGAGATAGAGATAGATATGGCTAGAAAGTGATAGAGAGAGTAAGACAAATGGAGGGAGAGATGGAGTGAATAAGTGAGATTTAGAGATAATGAGATATAAATATACATGAAGATAGATCTATAGGGATATAGAGATAGAGAGGACAAGATGGGGAGAGAAAGGAGGTGATAGAGACAAGTAATATATAAGTATAGGTAGGATAAGGTAGAGGAGGGAGATAAATAGAGAGAAATATAGAAATAAGGAGTGACAATGATGGAGTTAGAGAGGGAGAGATAGGAATAGAAAGATGGAGATATATGCAGAGATGCATGTAACTTGGGAATTTATTTATCTAGATGGGATGAGAAAATAAGTGACATAAGTAGAGAAGAAAGAGATAGATAAAATATATTTATATAAGTATAGATAGACAAATGATAGATAAAGGAGGTGATAGGAAAAAAATGAGACTTTGTATGCAAAATTTGTGAGTATTTAAAGTTTTAAAATTGAAGGACTAACTTCAAATTATTATAATTAATTTTTGGTATATAATATCATAAAATTACCTTATCCATTTGATAGGTCTCTGAATTACCTTTCCAACGCTTGTAAAAAGCCAAAATTTTGATAAGAAATGCAAAAGTTACACCCATTTTACCAAACTATACTTTTTATGTTGAGAAAAACGGATATCTGATTTAAAGGGATATCCGATTTGAAAAAGTATGGCATCACAATAGTGACATCACAAATCAGATATCCGTTAATATCGGATATCCAATTTGGTATGGTATTACCAAACCAAATTCAAATTTTGGCCGACCGAAACAAAAAGTCAAAGCGGATTTTGGTGTGTTTGGAAAAGTTTAAAACGCTTTTTTTTCTCCATTGCCACTTTTTGGCCCCCCATGATCTTGCACATACCCATAAAAAACACTTATTTCTACTCTTTAGCATCTTTTATAGAATTTTGGAGTTAATATTTTTTTATTGTTATGCCTTTGTACCAAAACATTGAATATATATGTATGTACCACTAGTAATTTCAATAGGGTTTGCTAATAGTGCTACATAGAGTTTTTTTGTGGTTCTACATTAGTAGTTGTAAATAATATGTGTGTGTGTGTGTGTGTGTGTGTGTGTGTGTTTGTGTTTGTGTGTGTGTGTGTGTGTGTGTGAGATCATATATAGCTATTATATTATCTGGTTATGTCTTGGTTATCTCAATTTATGGGCCTATGTAGATCCTACATCAACTTTGGTATAATGCAAATATCTTTTTGTAGGGTGAAACTATACACAACGCTAATGCATGTGCTCTCCAATGGGTGGTCATAAAGAAATCAACTACCAATCACACACAACTACAAAGCTTACAATCGTCACTTGCTACTTAGAGTGGTGAAAACCAACACCAGCCACCAACTTCACCATTATAGCATGTCACTCCTACCACTCACCACCCAATTTTCATTCTACCCAATCCCCACTTGGCTTATGCATTGCCATATTACCACCACAACTTTGTGTAGGTAAGAAATAACCCAAGTGCTACCTCAACAATGTTGGGGATATTTTTTATGCTTGGAAGGGGGACTTTTGTATAGACCATAATTTGTACCATGATATCAAAATTTGACTTCTTATAATTGGAAAGTTCTTTTCAAGCACTACATAGTGGTGCAAACAATTTTTTGTTTTTTTTCTACTTTACTTTTTGTTTGACTCCTCAATTTACTTGTTTCTTGAGAAGGCATAACTTTTTCTCTTGATATCAACTAATATTTTTTTCAAAATTATCAAAAAACATGCAAGGTTTCTCCTCGTGATATCATCAATATATTCTGGTAAAGCCTTTTTAAAAATTTGTAAAATCCTCATATGTTATAAAATGGTTGATTCAAGTTGTGTCCTTGTAAAATTTGAACTCAATGCACATTATAATTTTGTTAGGGGGTTGTACTCTCATCATTATTTTATTAAGGAGCTTGTATGACATGATTTTAATTGTCTATTTATTTTTTATGTATTGACAATGATTGATATAAAGATTATTGAACCTTTAATTCCATATAACTTATGACGATCTAAACCAAAATCAACTTCATCTCTTGAGCATATCTCCCACTTGAACCTAAATTCAACTAAGTAATTCACTCCCTCTTCTAAATATGGTGAGTCTCCCTCCATGACAACAAAGAATTCATGGGATAATTACGCTTTTTTGTGGCACATGGGACATTATGAGCCTCATTGTTTCATGCCATAGTTCTCTTTTTTACATAGTAAAACACCACTACCATGCATTTTTTAACATACATTGAAATAAAGAGCCATCATTGTATTTTATTTTTTAGGATTTGTATATTGTATTGTGCCATCACTTGTACTCCCATAAGTTATAAAGTGTCATGAGGGGTTTTATTTAAGTTACACATTTTTATTTGGAATAAAAAAATGTCTATTCTCCCATGTGTGTCACTTGTTATTTGCACACCCTCTTTTAGTTGCATGTACATCATGTTGGTATTTTTTTATTTTTTCCTCCTCTTCGTCACTACAGCAATGACACAAATGTTTTATTAGATTCAATTATATTTTTCATGCCTCTTTCTTGTGAGCATTATGTAGAGTATCAAATGGTTAAATTGTATTTTTTCCCTAGTTTAAGTGGAGTAACGAAATCACATTATATTATCATTAGTTTACTCTACTATTCTTGAAATTATTAGAATATGTATTTTCATTTTCTAGATTATTACCTTGATGCAATATATTGGTTTAAATCACAATCTATATTTGACTATAGTGTTGTTGGATCATTGATGTATAATTTTTACCTCCTTGATACTAATCATCATCTTTATTCTGATGGATATTCTTTTATTCTAGTAGTATACTTGTTATTTTTTGTTTAATGATGAAAATTGAGGTTTCACCATTTGGGTTGATAAAGACACTAATTTTCATGGGATCACCAAAACATTAAGGGAATGAAATTGAACTTGATTGATCCAATCCTAAAAGGACTAAATTCAGATCAATTTAATTCTTCCCTTATTTGAGTTGTAATTGAATTGTAATTAGGGTTTATTTGTAATGCTAATTCTAGGATAAATAATAAGGAATTGGCATAAATTGATAGTAATAGAATGTTCCATATGTCATGCAAATATGTAAACCTAGATCTGGGGAGGGAAAATGGATTAGACCCTATTACAGAAGATTTAGGCTGAATTGTCGGGACCACACAGAGTAGGTCACCCTAGTCCTCCAAATATCAAGGGCAAATAGACTAGATATTTTTTGAATCAAGATGACACACAAAATCCACTATCAGAAGCTCGTTATAAATTCTTGGGACAAAGCGGAGCTAGCCATCTTGGTCCTCCACTTTCCATGCCTTTAAAATTTGAGTATGATTGTCATCATCTACACTACCTAATTTCTCAATCGTAGCTCCTGAGACAATTCCTTGCACACAGAAAGAATGAAATAGGTTTGATTGATGGGGGTTTACCTTAGGTCAAACCTCGATTTAAGAATTCACCTTTAATTGAATTGATAATTGAAATGGAATTGAACTGAAATAGAATGTTTTCCTTTTGAGGGAAAGGCTAGATCTAATTTGAAAATGCTTGAACTTGGTACCTTGATGAATTTTTCTTTAATAATCATGCAAAGGTGTCAAATGTCTTCATAGAAAGTTGATCATTGGATGCTTGAACATGAATGCTTGATCTTGACTTCACCTTCTCCTTCAATGATTGATGAATACTTGAATGCTTACTCATATAGACTTGAATTGATCTTGCCAAAGTGTAATTGAGAGCTCACGTATGATTTCCTTTCTCATTTATCTTAGTTTCTAGTTACCAAATGAGGGGGGAAGGCTTCCTTTTATACCTAATTGTGCATTAAATGTTTGAATTTTTGGAGCAATCTGACACAAAGCCAAATTTATCGCCCACATCAAGTGACCATTATGAGGTCCTATTTTGGGTCTAAATTGGGAGGACCAAAGCGTCCAAGGCATCTTGGTCCTGTCAATCAAGGTTCAAAATGGGACAATGTCTAGATAAAGAGTTGAAAATTCAAATTTATAGATGATATGAGCAGCTTCAAAGAATACATTGAGCACTAGAGGAAAACATGCCAAAGTGAGGGTTAGGCGATGACAAAATTATATAATGATACAATTTACGATGCTACATGTAACCCCCACTTTAGCAAGAGTATAAACCTATGTCCATACTCAAAGTAAAGTATAAAGTTGCATTGAAAAACTTTCATCAAGATACCAAAGAGACAAGACACACCAAGCCCCTAAAGACTTAGGATCTTATCAATCTAATATTGAGATAAAAGGAGTAACACATGAAGAGGATAGAAAAACATGATTGTACTTATCCTAGTAAGGCTTGTTATTACTATGAGTCATGTAAATGTGAAAAAATTAAAAAAGATTACAAAGCAACAAGTTTGGTTTGCAAAGTAATTTGAACATTGAATTGAATTGACTACAAAATAGGTACTACAACATGTACCAAACATATCATGGTGTGTCATCAAAGTGTACAAACCAAGTCTCATGGTGTGTGCACGAAGTGTAACATTGAGCAGAGTGTATGCCCCCATGTTAAAGCGATAATGTACACCTTATCAAGAGAAATAGCTTTAAGGTAGCATACATGCATCCAAAATACAAGCATGTTCCCACAATGATATGCCCTCAAGAAAGGACAAATCAAGGGAAATAGTCACAAAACATATAGGAAAAATCACATAAGGAATCCACTAGTAGGGTTCAATATGAACTTTTTATAAATAATGTATATTGAGAATAATTGCATTGAATTGACCTCATCCCCAAAAGGTAGTGGAACTACAAGCACAATGGAATAAGAGCACACAAGATTTAATAAAAAACGTCTTTTAGAGTCAACATGGAAGAGACCAAAAAGAGATCTCAACACTTTGCATTGTCCCCAAGTAGATAACACAAAGGCACATTTATGAACAATATCACATGTACGACATAACATTAATACCACCTATAGAATAATTAAGATACAAATAGAGGAATATCACAACAAAGCGCCAATGGAGTAACAAGGGTCATCCAAAGAAAACCTAACATAATATAAAGACATATCAAGCAACACAACACGAGGGAAGCACATTACATACAAGAAAACACACATAAGAATCTATGACACAAATGAAGCTAGTCAATCAAATCATCCATTGCCCAATATTTCTTAACATCGTTTAGGGATGGTGGGAATGATGAAATAGGTGCAACAAAGAGCACAGTACATGGAGCTACTACAAGTTCCAAACAAGGAACGTGCTCTAATGATGTGTCACTTTGTTTGTCACTAGGAGCTAGGATTATTGATTTTAAAAAGTGTGAAGATAGTTCATAATTAATATCAACAAGCTCATACATATCATCAAAATCATTAGGATCAACATTGTTGGCATGAACAACATTATTATCATCATCCATATCATCATCCAAATTAATCAAAATAAGATCTCTTGCATGAAAAGAAGTTGAACCATCATTTTTCTTAAGCATCTTTAATCTTGGTGATTTGAGTTGAACTTCCTCCCTATGGTTAGGAAAATATTGGATAAATGGGACTAAGTCAATATTTGGTCTCTTCAAGGAGGAAATGGTTTGAGAAACAAGTTCACGATCCTTGGCATGACATCTTCATCAGTGTTCTCTTGCACAATGATTTCTTTTAGTTTTACTCAATTCTTGTGAAGGTTGAGTATCAATCAACATAGGCTTATTTTCTTCCCTTGTAGGAGAAGGAACGGAATGAGCCTCACCAGGTTGAGAAATGCCTAATGCAAAGTTTTTTCCTTTATAAGATGTGGGAGGTGGGACTATAGCATATATAGGAGAAATAGAAGGTCTAGGAAGAAGACCGAGTGTAGGATGAGGAGGAGGAATATCCATGGGTGAAGGGTCTTTAGGTTTACTTAGGGTTGATATCATATCATTTTTCCATTTTTGATAAGATAGAAAAATAATATCATCTTGAGACTTTAAAGGTTCAGGTTGTTTAGGCTAAAATTAATCAAGGGTGAAATTTCCACGCTTCATCGTGGGTTCACAAAGGCTATGATTAATCATGATAATATTCCCATTGTGAGGGAATTTCAGACGCTTATGGATTGTAGAAGAAATAACTATAATGGGAGACAACCAAGGATGTCCCAACTTCACACAAAATTGATTTGATGTAGGAATATTAAAAAAGGTAACATCTAAGCACTTAGTACCAATCTCAATAGGAAGAGTAATAGAACCAATAGCAGGGTAAAGAGAAACCATCATACACCTTGATCATAACATCATATTTATAATATGTAACTTGATGCAATTGCTGAGTGAAAATATGTTCTTTAGTAATAGCAATCACTATACATACTAGAAATATGAGCACCCCTCATGAGAGTTTGCCTTTAAACTTTTTAGTAATGTATAATGGTCCATCAAGTGCAAGAAAAGTCTCACTAGGATCAAAGGTGATGTGTGATTTAGGTTTAAGTTTAGATTTTTCAATTAGGTTCACAAGATTATTGAACTATATGCCTAAATCATTGGGAAAGAATGCAAGTGACTCAAACTCAACAATATTGGTAGAGTAGGAAGGAAAAGTATTGGTGAAGATTTAGAGGTTTTGATTAGGCTATGGATTGTTTCCCTTTATCATTCACATCAGCTATAGATATAACAATGTTATCGATAAGGTATTGAATCTTATACCTCAACTTATAACACTTCTCAATATCATTCCTGGTTGGCGATGCTATTGGCAAAAGGTTCGTGGTCTTCAAGGAAGGTGGTAGAGGTTTAGATGTATCCATAGACTTAATGGGAGTCTTAAGTTGCAACACATTAGCATTAATCAACTTCAACATTATTCTATGCAAAAACTTAGAAAGAGGAGTTAATTATTTTCTAAATTATTTTGATAAAAGGGGCCACACCTGATGTTGTGGCTACCACTTGAGTGTTGATATTGTTTGAATCATTATCATTTATCTTGATGAAACCTTTGTTGTGTTTGTTAAATTTTGGAAATGATTTTTTAGCACTCTCATTCTTATTAACCAGGGTCATTGAAGGAGATGAGTCAAATTGGATCACTTGAAGTTGATAGTTATGAATCACTACACACAATTATGTGAAAGAAGTAAACTCATAAAATAAAATCTTATCTCTAATATCCTTTTATAAATTAGTAATTAAAATTATTTGAACATTGGGATCGAGTATAGGATAAGCAATTTGTGAATGCAAGTGTTTATATCTACCAATAAAATCAGTCACTTTTTCTTTAACTCCTTGCTTACAATGAATCAAATCAATCAAAGTAATCTTAGGACCAATTTTATTTTGAAAATGTTGAATGAAAGCATTATCCAATTGTTGAAAAGATGTGATGGAATATGGAGGAAAATAATAATACCATTGCAAATCCTTATCTCTAAAGCTTCAGGTAAGTAATTTTTCCATGAGTCTTTGATCATGAGAGAAGTCACTACACAAGGTTTGGAATGTCGTCACATGAGTCAAGGGGTCACCTTTTCCATTGTATAACTCTAATGGGGGGAGTTCCATATTCTTATGAGTAACCAAATGAAAATCTCATCCGATAGTGGGTTTGCTAACTTATAAGTGGGAACATTGGACTTGGAATGGGTTAAAGAAGGCAATTGTTGTTGCAAAGATGAAACACTTTGATCTAGGTTATGTTGGCAATTGACACTCAATCTCGTGGATATTGATGCTTGCTTATTGGTTTAAAGGGTTTTCATTGATGGTGACTCCTCATGGAATTCTATATAGTAGCTATATATCTTGATAACCAAAAGTCGATGTGAACCGGTAACTAGTTAATCGGTATTTCAGGTTGAGCAGAGCAGTTTTGGTCTGGATGCTTTCCAGTGATTGCAGTGTTATGAATCATGCATGGGATAATAAGTATGACATAGAGACATCATTTTATCATTTTTTTGGTGATCCACTTTTGTTTTTGGTGATCCAGTCAAGCCAACTGATGACTACACGTTACACTATAGACCGAAGTGATAATTGTCTATTTTGTGATTGCGGATATATAAGACCAATGGAGAAGATCTTTTTGATGTATGGTATGAAGTAATATGAGCGAGTAGTGATTGAGAATCCCTTTTGGTGCAGTTTCACATGTGCATTCTTGATCCGGTAGCTGACTAAGACAAAAAAAATAGAGCAGATACAGTCAGAGTTTTGGCACTTAAATGGAACTCATCCAGGCATTGTTAGATTCTATTTTGGAGTTAATTCATTGTAATTTATCATTGTAGATGATTTGTAAGGCAGTGAACCTTTCAAAGTTGCAGCCCTTATTGTAATTGAGTTATAAGCTCTAGGCAGTGTGCCTGAATGCTAGTGCATTCCCCTTCATGTAATATTGTTTTGCTACTGGACATAGTGGAATAATATTGTGGGTTCAAATCCCACCATGTTTTTTCCCATTTGGTTTTCCACGTAAAAATCCCAATGTTATGATTTTGTGGTTGATTGTTTTGTGTTTCCGCATTTTAGTTTCATGCTTATGCTTTTGGTGGTTTAAGGTTAAGTCAAAAAATTTAAAAACCGACAGAACACTGATTCACCCCCCCTCCCCTCCCTCTCAGTGTTCCTTGATTCCAATAGGTTATTGATAGTAGCTTTGGTGGATGGATTGGAATTGGAAATATTGGATTGTGATGGGGGAGTGATGTTATTATAGGTAAGCAGAGGTTGAAAATAAGGAGGGGGAACATTGTGATATGTTGGTATAGGAGATGGTTGGGAAACAAAAGGAAGAATCACTGAAGGAGTTATGTAAGAGTACAAATTAATAGGATTGACCCCATGACTAGCATGCATAGGGTTATAATTTTGTGTAGAGGTATTCATGATAGAAGATGTATATGTAGGCACACTAGGCAAGGTTCTAGTCATAGGAATGGAATACTCAACTTGAATAGTAGGATGAGAATAGCCAAGGGCTTCTAGTATAAATTTTGATAGGCATAATATTGGTATCAACTATATGAGAAATTCCATGTAACACTTCCATACCTAACTTATCACTTTGAACTATTCTCTTCAACCCTTCAATCAAGAATATTGCCTCACTATTCAGGTGTTCTTGGCCCATCCATTGTGGAATATTGTCATATTCCATGTCAAGCTTCCCCAATTGAGAACTAGTAGCACTATTTGGTGAGGAATCATCTTCATCATAAGAAGTGTGAGGTAAACGAAGATATAGGATATTAGGTATGTCATGTGTTGGATTAGAGAAAGTACCAACACTCACATGGAATAGGTTATTTAGCTCAGGCTCCATATCCTTTGTATTTAAACTTTGGGAAGCCCTAAGTCTATAAATTATTATTTCTGTAATATTAGATGTAGGACTAAGGGTAACAAAAATCATGCACAAGGAAGGAAATATTGAATGCAAAAATTTAAAATCACAATTTTTTTTGATAATGCAAGCTATATGTATGATTAAACAATGCAATTTTTTTGTAAAATGATTGATTAACCAATGAATTAAGAAATGTGATTTATGAACTTGAACACAAGATGCTTCTAAATATGAAAATGATATTTAATAAAAATCATATCTAAACATGTAATTGGAAAATTATGTAAACCATTTAAATTAATTTTAACACAATATCTAGGGTTTGGTCAATTTAGCATTTAAATTGATGTGATTTAAGTGCATGAATAAATGATAAATTGAATTTTATGTTTAAAAGACATATTGAAAAATATAAATAAGCATGAGCTATGATGGGTTCACCAAAATGTAAGATGGTGAAAATTAGGGTTTCGCCATTTGGGTTGATAGAGCTACTAATTTTCATGGGATCGCCAAAACATTAAGGGAAGGAAATTGAACTTGATTGATCCAATCCTCAAATGATTGAATTCAAACCAGGTTAATTCTTCCCTTGTTTAAGTTAAAATTAAATTATAATTAGGGTTGATTTGCAATGCTAGATCTAGGACAAACAATGAGGAATTGACATAAAATAATAGTAAAAAAATGTTTGAGATGTCATGAAGAGTTGTAAACCTAGATACAAAGAGGAAAAATGGATCAAAACCTATGACAAAAGATTTAAGTTGAATTGTTAGGATTGAGTGGAGCAACTCACCCTAGTCCTTTGGATATCAAGGTCAGATAGACTATATATTTTATGGATCAAAGATAATGCATATAATTCACTATCAGAAGGTCATAAAAAATTATCGACACTGTAGGGAGCTAGTCGTCCTGTTCCTCCACTTTTCATGCCTTCAAAATCAGAGTCTGATTGTCATCATCTACACTTCCCAATTCCTTTCTCATAGCTCTTTAGATAATTCCCCACACATAAAATGAAGGAAATAGGTTTGGTTGATGGAGGTTTTCCTTAGGTCAAACCCCAATTTAGGAATTAACCTTGAATTGAATTGATAATTGAAATGGAATAGAACTGGAATAGAATGCTTTCCTTTTGAGGGAAAGGTTAGATCTAATTTGAAAATGCTTGAACTTGATACCTTGATGAAGTTTTCTTCAATCATCATGCAAAGGTGTAAAATATTTTCATAGAAGGTTGATCATGGATGCTTGAAAATAAATGCTTGATCTTTACTTCACCTTCTCCTTCAATGCTTGATGAATACTTTAATTCTTGCTCATATAGACTTGAATTGATCTTGCTAAAGTGTAATTGAGAGCTCACTTATGATTTCCTTTCTCATTTTTCTTAATTTCTAGTTACCAAATGAGGGGGGTAGGCTTCCTTTTATACTTAATCATTCATTAAATGTTTGAATATTTGGAGTAGGTTAACACAAAGCCAAATTTACCATCCACATCAAGTGACCATTGTGGTTCCTATTTTGGGTCCTGATTGTTAAGACCAGGGCACCTAGATCATCTTCGTCCTATCAATGAATACTCAAAATGGGACAGTGGCTAGATTAGGAGTTAAAAATATAGATTTTGAACAAGATGGTATGAGTGGCTTCAAAATAGACACTGAACACTAGAGGTCAAATTGCCAAGGTGAGGGCTAAGCGATGACAAAATTGTATAAGGATACAATTTGTGATGCTACATTATTTAACAATGTTTCCAGCTTCTTGTGCTTCATGGATTACTTTATATTGCTAATCTTTCAAGAAAAAAAATTGAGAAATTTTGTTTATCCTTCTTTTATTCTCACTTTTGGGGAGGACTTTTTTCTCATAGGGTTTGTTCCTTTTATTTTTTTGTGAGAGAGTTTTATTATACATGGGTGTCTCATCCAAGACTAGTTGCCCAAACACATCTTGATCTCTTTTCTCTTTGAGTGGCACTTAAGGTGGGATTTTGGCATGTAAATCATATTTAATCATCAAGGTACTTTATGACTCCTAGGTAAGTGCAACAAGATGGTGTTCAAAAAGGGGGGTAAAAGTGGACACTTTTTTTTTCCGAAATCAGCTAAACCTGAACTTGGAGAATAAATTTGAGAGTCATCCACTAAAAATATGAAGATACTCAAAGAACAAAGATTGTAGTACTCTGAATCTAGTTTCCAAACTTCTATTTTTTTTCAAAATTGGATAAGGCTAAAGGGGTCAAATCCTTCTTGCATGAAAAATAGATACTATTTTTTTTTTTTTAAACGTAACATAGTGTCTGACGTGCTCATCAAAAAAGTCATAGTTAAATTTAATATTTTGACAAGTCTTTTGGTTGAAAGATAGTTAAGAGTGGGTACTATAAGTTTTGTATTTTTTTGCAATTTTTTGTTGAGTATTTTTTTTATGATTTTTCGAATCAGGCACATCCTAAAAATCAGGTACTTGTTCGTGTACGAAGAGTAACTTGCACCAAAATAATTGAAAATGCAAATTTATTTATTTTAAGTGTAAAGAATCAAGTGCACTACAATAATATATAATTTTTTTAAAATTTGGATAATTAGATCAAAAGTTATTAAAAAAATAGTACACATATGTCTCTGAGAACTATAGAGACACTGATAAAAGAAATTCAAGATTAATATGTTATTATTGTTCAAATTTAAAAAAAGTTATATGGTTAGAAATCTCAGAAGATGGGTGAAAATATGGTGGCTATTTTAGAAATATCCTGTTGATGAGGTGTAAACCTGATGATGACAAAGTTGAGAAACCAATTTGATAAAACAAAACACATCAAAAAGGAGGGAAATGGAGGGAAATTAAACTTTCAACCCTCAGCCTTGTCATCCAAGCCTAATCACAAGCCTAAACGCACTAAACACATACTGGTTTTGTTTTACTAATAGTGTATAAGGGGTTTGTAGAAACAATAGCGCATAGGGGTTTAGAGAGAACAAAACTCGTACGGGTTGTGTCAACATAAAGACATCCTAATATATAAAAATACATATGTATGTATATAATATGTGTATGTATATATATGTATATATATATATATATATATATATATGTATGTATATGTATATATATATATATATACATATACATATATATATATATATATATATATATATGTATGTATATGTATATAATATATGTATGTGTATGTATACATATATGTATGTATACATATGTGTATGTGTATGTGTATGTATACATATATGTATGTATATAATATGTATGTATATGTATATAAAATGTGTGTTTATGTATACATATATGTATGTAAAATATATGCATATATAGTCTCTCAATATTTTAGTACATTGTATTCCTACCCTCTTTAAATATCTCTCTCTCTCCCTCTCTCTCCCCCTTAGAATCCCACATAACCCCTAATGACATCATATAAGGTCCCTTAGCACACCATATGACCCCTTACAACCATATGATGTCCTTAGGGGTCATATGATGTTCTAATACATGTGAAGCCTCATTAGGGCCCCACATGACCCCAAATGACACCATATTGTTGGCAATATAGCATTATAATAGACATTGAGAAGATTGTTGATGATTATGGATATAACTGATTAAGGATGTTTACTGTCTTGATATTATTATTTTGTCATTGATGTCAAGATATTGATTTTCTAATTCAGTATGATGTTGCCATATCTTAAGAAGTATGATTTGAAGAATATAAAGATGTCAGTAAAAGACAGAGGAAAGAATATGATGAATAAGGGGATGAATAAGGTATTCAATGGGCAACTATTACCGAGTCAGACAATGATGAGATCATGATGTTTAGATTATTTTGACATCATACATATGTTGTAAATTGTAAAGGTTAATACTATACTATGTTATCAAGAAAAGAACCTAGTCGGTAAACCCCAAGGTTAGCGTTATCAGTTAATGAAGGCAGAATGTCTACCGAGTGAAGTTTGGTATTTACCGAGTTGTTACCGAGTTGTAACCGAGCTATAACAGAATGCATTAAATGTTTACATGCATTATTTAATGAAGGAAGTTGATGAGCTGGAACTGATTAAATGATTGGTATGTCATGCATGAAGTTTGTTAATGAATCTATGGCAAAGGAAAGTCGGCATGAAGATCTGCAGCGCAGATTGAACCGCAATACCCTGGCACAAGTTCCAAGAAATGTATGCAAGTTCCTAGGCAGGGTAAAACATTTTCAGATCGAAAGATGCATTGAACCTGGACATGTTTGAAGATCTGATGGCTATGATTGATCATGGGAAATGTGATCAAGGAGATTAAGCGGTTAGCTAATTGTTTATAAATAGGAAACTATTGATAAACAATGTATGTGGGCAAGTGTATGCACAGGGATGCTACATAGTGATTACCGAGCACAGAAGCTTGAAGACCTGTTTGAATAACAGAGTATAGAAGCCCAGTAGATGGACAAGATTAGTTCTATGTCTAGATTGTATTGAACAAATAAGAATATGCTTTAGCATTTTAGATGTGAAGTTGTAGATAGATTTTTATTAGTGTTATTTTGTGAAAGTGACAGAAAATCTCTTAACCGAGTGGACTTGACAGTCTTATTTGTAAAACCCTTTAGTAAGGTGACATTCTGATTGAGTGTTTGAAATCCTTTAACAAGGTCACTTCTAATAAGGTGAAGATCCTAACAGATCTGAGGGAAACCCCTTAACCGAGTCACATCTAGAAATGTGTTTGTAATCTTTAACAGGATTTGCTTTTAACCAAGCATACTCTAGAAGAGTATATTTCTTAGTGGGTCTAAAATCATACAGTGGTTTTTCCCTATTTGGGTTTCCACGTTGAATCTGGCGTTATGAGGTTTATGATGTTTATATGCTTTTGAGTTTGCATGTTTAACAGTTTTGATTATATTACTAAAGTATATGTTACCGAGGTTGAATCTGATGTTTTTATGGAAGATTAAGTTTGTATGATTCACCCCCCCCCCTCTCATCTTGTTGGCTATTGGATCTATACTTACATTAAGTATCAGAACTATCAATTGGTATCAGAGCTTTGGACTCCGGAAGAAAAGTTAAAAGGCACTTGAGTTAAAGATCCAAAGATGTATGAGAGGGATGCACCAAAGCTGAACAAGTCAAGTTTCTCGACATGGCAAAAAAGGATGAAGCTACATCTATCAAGAGTTGGAGAATATGTTGTATACTCTCTGGAGAATGATTTTGTTACACCGAGCACCTATCCATTGACTATGGAAGAGATAAAGGCAAAGCAAGAACATATTCAAGCAATGATTGAAATAACATCTGCATTGACCGATTCAGAGTTTAATGATCTAGAAGGATGCAATGATGCAAAGGCAATGTGGGATAAGCTCATATCAGTATATGGAGGAGATGAAGATGTTCAAAGAGAAAAAGTAGATAGTCTAAGAGGACAACTTGAATCTATGAGGATGAATGAAGGTGAGAACATAACTCAGTATAGTACAAGACTAAAGGAGATTGTCAATCAAATCAAAGGAGCAGGTGGAACTATTGAAGAAAAGGATATAACAAGTAAGTTGTTAAGAACCCTTCTACTGGCTTATGCAATCCGAGTCTCTACAATCAATGAATTGAGGTCTGTACCTAATATGCCAGTTTCTTTAGATGCTACTATTGGTAAGCTACATGCATTTGAATTAAGTAACTTTGATAACAGTGGATCTTTGGTAAATAAAGTTGAATCTGCATTTAGTTCTTTTCATCTTGATGAATCTAATGATTACAATGAAAGAAAGTATAAGTACTCTGAAGGAGATCACAGTGGAGCAAGTGAAAGATTTCGTAAGAACATGGAAGAAGTACACAAACTGTATGAGGAAATCAGAAAGCAAGAAGAGTTTGAAGCACTATTAGCCAGAAGGTTACCGAGAGGCAAAGGTAAGTATAAAGGAAAACTACCTTTGAAATGTTTCAATTGTGATAAGATAGGGCATATAGCTTCTAACTGTCCTGACAAAGATTCTACTGAAAAGAGAGATTACCGAGATGACAGACAGAAAGATAATCATTACAGAGGACACTGAGACTTTAGAAGAAGAGACAGAAAGGCATGTTTAATAGCTGATAAGGAATCCAATGATGATAAATCAGATGAAACTGATACAGAGGAAGTAGTTTATGTGGCTATCAAAGATGGATCAGATGAAGAAAGGTATGAAGAAAAAACCCTAATATCTCACATAAACACTAATGATTCTTGGATCATAGATAGTGGATGCTCACATCATATGACAGGAGATAAACACAAGTTTGTTATATTAGAAGATTATGATGGAGGCTATGTCAGATTTGGTAATGATGCACCATGTCCGGTGAAAGGTAAAGAATCTATAACACTTCTTGACAATGCAAGATGCAATGATGTTTATTGGGTTGAAGGTTTGAAATACAATTTGTTGAGTGTAGCACAGCTAAACAACATAGGTTACCGAATAGAATTTCAGAAAAGAATTGTCAAAGTTTATGACAAGAATGGAAAGTTAGCTACTACCGGGACACAAACAAAAGGTAACACATTTCACCTTGACTCAACTCATAACAAGTGTTTGTATGAAAAGATAGATGATACCTGGTTATGGCATAAAAGGTTTTGTCATGTAAATTTTGATAATTTGATCAAAATAAGCAAGAAGTACCGAGTAAGAGGTCTACCGAGTCTTGAAAAACCTAAGAATGCTATGTGCCGAGGATGCCAGATGGGTAAGAAAACAAGATCAAGCTTTACAAGTAAGTCTTACACTTCTAAGGGAATTTTAGATCTAGTACACACTGATCTTTGTGGTCCTATGAAAGTTCAAAGTTATTATGGTAATAAATATTTCATATTATTTGTGGATGACTATTCAAGGATGATGTCAATAATGTTTTTAAAAGATAAATCAGAAGCTTTTCAAATGTTTAAATGGTACAAGGCAAGAGTTGAAAATGAAACAGGAAGACAACTGAAATGTCTTAGATCAGATAGAGGAGGAGAGTTCACATCTGATGAATTCAACTTATTCTCCAATGATCATGGTATTAAAAGACAAGTTTCTGCACCGAGAACTCCACAGCAGAATGGAATAGCTGAGAGAAGAAATAGATCTATTGTGGATTGTGATAGAACATTGATGATTGAAAAGAAGGTGCCACAAACATTTTGGAGAGAAGCAATAAGCACAACAGTTTACACCCTGAACCGAGTACAATTGAAGAAAGGTACTTTGAAGACACCATATGAAATCTGGTATGATAAGAAACCTAAAGTAAGTTATTTTAAAATCTTTGGAAGTAGATGCTATGTTCACAAAGATGATAGAAATGGCAAGTTTGATCAGAAAAGTGAAGAAGGAACATTTCTAGGTTATTCTTCTAGAAGCAAAGCATTTAAATGTCTGATCAAATCATCTAACAAAATAGTAGAAAGTGCAAATGTGAAAATTGATGAATTTGCAGAAAGAAATGATGAAGGAAATTCCAATGAACCAGAAGACTATGATGATTTTGTCTATGTTCAACCGAGAAGACTGTTGAAGAAAATGAAGAGAATATCTAGTTACCGAGTGATGAAGAAGATCATACTGAGCCTATATTAGCCAAGTATGTCAGAAGACATCATGCACCAAGTCAGATTATAGGAGATAAGGATGATCCAGTGATGACAAGAAACAAACTGAGACAGAACACATGTTTGATATCTGAATTTGAACCAAAAATAGTGAAAGAGGCATTTAACAGTGAAGATTGGATAAATGCTATGACAAAAGAGATTGATCAAATCAAGAAGAATGACACATGGACACTAATCCCAAGACCAAAGGACAAAAATGTAATGGGTACAAAGTGGATTTTCAGAAACAAGCTAAATGAAAAATAAGAGGTCATTCGAAACAAAGCAAGACTAGTTTGCAAAGGTTATGCTCAAGAAGAAGGAATTGATTATGGTGAAACTTTTGCACCTGTTGCTAGACTTGAAGGAGTGAGAACATTGTTGGCATATGCTACTTTAAAAAATCTCAAGGTATATCAAATGGATGTCAAATCTGCATTTTTGAATGGAATATTAGAAGAAGTTTTTATTGAACAACCTGAAGGATTTGTTGAAGACAATAATAAAGATCAGGTATGTAAATTGAACAAAGCTTTATATGGTTTGAAACAAGCACCTAGAGCATGGTTTGAAAGATTGCACTATTATTTGATTAAGATTGGTTTTATAAGGACAAGTGAGAACAACAATATGTACATGAAGAATGATGAAAATGGAATACTGATCTCAGCAATATTTGTCGATGATATTATATTTTGTGGAAATGACTCTTTATGCAAGAACTTTGGAAATGTAATGAGCAAAGAATTTGAGATGTCATTAATCGGTGAGATAAAGTATTTTATAGGTCTACAGATACTGCAAATGAAAAATGAGATTTTCATTACTCAATCCAAGTACATAAAGGAAATCTTGAAGAAATTTGGAATGGAGGATTCAAAACCAGTAAGTACTCCTATGAATACCAACTATAAATTATCAAAGAATGATGAATCTGCATCTGTTGATGAGACACTTTACCGATCCATGATTGGAAAACTTCAATATGCTGTTTACAACAGACCATACATAGCACATTCAGCAGGTATAGTTGCAAGGTTCTCTGTAGATCCTAAGGAAACACACATGACAGCAATCAAAAGAATTTTTAGATACTTGAAAGGCACTGAGGATTATGGCTTAGTATATCAAAAAGGAAATGATTTTGATTTAAAAGTTTATACTGATGCTGATTGGGCAGGAAACATTGATGACAGAAAAAGCACAAGCGGAGGAGCTTTCTTTTTAGGAGAAAGACTAGTGAGTTGGCTTAGCAAGAAACAAGGATGTCTTTCATAGTCAACAGCAGAAGTTGAATATGTTGCTGCAGCATTGAATTGTACCAACATTGCATGGATCAAACAACTGTTGGAAGGTATAAATGAGAAAGTTACCGAGCCAGTAACTATATTCTGTGACAATACTAGTGCCATTAATATTTCAAAGAATCCTGTTATGCACTCTAAGACAAAGCACATCTCTATCAAATATCATTATCTTAGAGAAGAAGCTCAAGAGAAGAAAGTGGTGTTGGAGTATGTTAGCACAAAGGAACAAATAGTAGGTATCTTCACCAAGCCACTACCAAGGGACACTTTTGAATATCTCAGAAGTAAGTTAGGGGTCCTACCCTTATCTTCTACTCACTGACTGAGTTCAGTGAAAGCATCAATCCGATGACTCTATTGAACATCTTTTAGGAGTTGATGCTGCATTATACACTTTAGGATGTTTTCTAAAGGTGTACAGGAAAATATTACAGGGAACAGGAATCGAAGACAAAATGCTCTGACCGAGACTGCATTGATACACAACAGCATGAAATCACTTCATATAGGAAGAAATTATGTTTTAGTTCTTTACTTTTGGGCATTGTTGTCAAAGGGGGAGAAGACTAATATAAGGAGGAGAAAACTGAGAAGACAGATTGAGAAGACTGGAGAAAAGAGAAGAATTCTAATATATGGGGGAGAGCATTTCAATATTTCAGAATCACAGCAATCCGAATCTTTTAAGGTCAAATCAATTGGTTTTGCCATCAATGCCAAAGGGGGAGATTGTTGGCAATATAGCATTATAATAGACATTGAGAAGATTGTTGATGATTATGGATATAACTGATTAAGGATGTTTACTGTCTTGATATTATTATTTTGTCATTGATGTCAAGAAATTGATTTTCTAATTTAGTATGATGTTGCCATATCTTAAGAAGTATGATTTGAAGAATATAAAGATGTCGGTAAAAGACACAAGAAAGAATATGATGAATAAGGGGATGAATAAGGTATTCAATGGGCAACTATTACCAAGTCAGACAATGATGAGATCATGATGTTTAGATTGTTTTGACATCATACATATGTTGTAAATTGTAAAGGTTAATACTATACTATGTTATCAAGCAAAGAACCTAGTCGGTAAACCCTAAGGAACCTAGTCGATAAACCCTAAGGTTATCGCTATCGGTTAATGAAGGCAGAATGTCTACCGAGTGAAGTTTAGTATTTATCGAGTTGTTGCCGAGTTGTAACCGAGCCATAACAGAATGCATTAAATGTTTACATGCGTTATTTAATGAAGGAAGCTGATGAGTTGGAATTGATTAAATGATTGGTATGCCGTGCATGAAGTTTGTTAATGAATCTATGGCAAAGGAAAGTCGGCATGAAGATCTACAACGTAGATTGAACCGCAATACCCTGGCACAAGTTCCAAAAAATGTATGCAAGTTCCTAGGCAGGGTAAAACATTTTCAGATCAAAAGATGCATTGAACCTGGAAAAGTTTGAAGATCTGATGGCTATGATTGATCATGGGAAATGTGATCAAGGAGATTAAGCAGTTAGCTAATTATTTATAAATAGGAAATTGTTGATAAACAATGTATGCGGGCAAGTGTATGCGCAGGGATGCTACATAGTGATTACCGAGCACAGAAGCTTGAAGACCTGTTTGAATAACAGAGTATAGAAGCCTAGCAGATGGACAAGATTAGTTCTATGTCTAGATTGTATTGAACAAATAAGAATCTGCTTTAGCATTTTAGATGTGAAGTTGCAGATAGATTTTTATTACTGTTATTTTGTGAAAGTGACATAAAATCTCTTAACCGAGTGGATTTAACAGTCTTATTTGTAAAACCCTCTAGCAAGGTGACATTCTGATTGAGTGTTTGAAATCCTTTAACAAGGTCACTTCTAACAAGGTGAAGATCCTAACAAATCTAAGGGAAATCCCTTAACCGAGTCACATCTAGCAATGTGTTTGTAATCTTTAATAGGAATTGCTTTTAACCAAGCATACTCTAGAAGAGTACATTTCTTAGTGGGTCCGAAATCCCACAGTGGTTTTTCCCTATTTGGGTTTCCATGTTAAATCTGGTGTTATGAGGTTTATGATGTTTATATGCTTTTGAGTTTGCATGTTTAACAGTTTTGATTATATTACTAAAGTATATGTTACCAAGGTTGAATCTGATGTTTTTATGGAAGATTAAGTTTGTATGATTAACCCCCCTTCATCTTGTTGGCTATTGGATCTGTACTTACATTAAGTATCGGAACTATCACAGATGACCCCTTAGAACCATGTATAATATCCTAAAGGGGTCATATGTTGTAAGGGGTCATATGGTGTTGTAACACATGTGTGACCTAGTTAGGACCTAATGTGACCCCTAACAACATCATGTGACCCCTTCGCACACCACATGACCCCTTAGGAGAATATGATGTCCTAAGGGGTCATATGGTGTCCTAGTGGGTTGTATGGTGTTGTAACACGTATGTGGAACCATTAGGACTCCACATGACCCCTAATGACACCATATGTCCCCTTAGCACACCACATGACCCCTTAGGACCATTAGGATGTTGTTGGGTGAATATTTTTGTCACCAACATACCAATGAAAAAATATGTATGACACGCATAGCTATGTTGAGACAAAGTCTCTCCTCTCATCAAGGGGAGGATCCCTAGTAAAATTTAGGTATTTCAACAACTTTGAAATTAAATTCAGGGGTAAGCTTAGGGCATGTAATTCTCTTTTTTCAGAATTAATGTATCTCCCTTCAATTGATGATATTTCGTACAACTAACAAAACTAACAACTAATAGAACTTCTTTACAATGATTTTTATATATTTCAACAATCATGTAAGCTCAAATTCTTACGTGAGTGCAACTTACTATAATCACCACACTTACAACTATAATCACAACTTGTAGCTCAAAGTCTCCAAGATGTGATTAATTTTCCTAGGAACTAAGAGCAACTAATAGAAATACAAAGCTTACTATGTAATCACTTAACTATCATAGGATTTCCCAAATATGCAAATAGCACAATGTCTACTTGCCACAATTACAAAGCACTCTTACTCACATACACAATATCACCAATAAGATTCAAGTATTTAGGAAATGATTATGGGAACTAGACATAAGAACAATTCACTCATAAACACAATCTTCAGCCCAACACAAAGTTTGGAAACTAGCAGATTGCTATCTTTATTTCCTTGAATCAATCTTTACATCAAAAATCTCAGTGTCTTTATTGAGGCAAAAATTTGGCAGAGTCTTGCTTAGCATAATAAAAGATAAATATTTACAAATGGAGGTTCTCCATATATAGAAAAATAAGTTGAGAAAAAGGTGGGCACAGTTGACTAATTTAACTGCACAGTCCCACTTGACTACAAATACTACATAAAATAAAAATGCAACTGCAAGGAAATTTGTAGTAACTAGAAATGCAACTACATGAAAAGATAGTGTCAATGGGGACACTTTATTCTTCTTTCTCCTCCTCATTGATTTTCTTGAATTCCTCGAACTAAGTAAAAATAGCTTCCATCTCAGTTTTGTCCGACATTGTGGTAGAGCCAATGATAGCATGAACCCTGGAAACTACATCTCTATCTTTCAAGTACTTCTTTCTTCCATCCTTCAGTATTGAGGCAAGATCTTCCAAACTAACCTATATCTCAAGCCATTTATCAAATGTATTCAATGAGAAGTCTTGTTCTGCCCAATGAGTAATTAGGGAAAGAAATTCTTGTATGATGTTCTCACTAGATATCAGTTTCTGACCATCATCATACAAGCAACAAGAAATCTCAACTATCCTTGTCGAAATCTGGTCAATTTCATTATCACATTCTTTCTTTTCTCAATCTATTTTTGTGATTACTAACCTTATTATTTTACCTTTATCAGATAATAATGTTAGAAATTGGACGTATTTCTCTCGTGTTGTTATTTCCTTGTTTTCTACAAGAAAATCAATTCTAAAATCTTCCATTTTGCCCCAAAGAGTCATACTCTTTTCAATATCTTCCATTTATTTGGTCAAAGACGTTTTGATACCTTGCATCTGACTCTAAACAATTTCAAAGTCCATCAATAACTTAACCATTGAATTAGGAAGATGAGAGCCCTCTGATTTCAAACAATCAATCCATCTGTCAACTACTCGGCCCTGATGCCCACCAATTCCACCTTTTTGAGAGCCTCGGTATCAATTGAGGAAACAATCGACTCAACCTCCTAGGAAGATTGTGTGACTTTGAGAAGCACACTGGTCAGCTAATCACACTTTTGTTTCCACTCAATATTTTTGGCTCTTTCTTCATCCAACCTATGCATAATTGCATTTAATGCAGCTTGAGAATTTTGTTTGATACTGTCATGTGTTTGAACCCCGAGTTCCACTGTTTGCATTGTGTAATCGGTAGGTTGGACACTATCTTTGTTTTTATCCATCACAGGTACCAAAACTTCAGCATACTTTCTCTTTGTAGTAGGATCCACCAACTCCCGAGAAATAGTTTTTGGCTTTTTAGTCCCTTTTGCCTAGGATGGAACTAACTGCTCGAAATCAAAGTCATCTAGTGCAATCACTTATTTCTTCCTTTTAGCTACCATAATATCCATCCATGGTGGAAGATCTGCTTTGGTGGTTGGAGTTTTGGCCTCCTTTTGAGTAGTCACCAGAATATGAGACACATTCTGACTTGATGATGCAGCAACAGAAGATGAAATTTATTGCACTATGATTGTGGTAACAAATGGTGGTTCTATTGATGGAGTAACAATAGTGACTATTGGTGCCTCCCCTGAAACAATTGTGGTTACAACCATTGATGATGTTTCAGTAGTGACAATGGTACTTACAATAGGTGGATCTTCAACCATGATAGCTATAGAAAGTAGGGCCACTGACTATTTCTCTACAGCTATTTGTTCCAAATATTCATTGAAATCTAGAATTGAAGATTCAATAATGGATGCAGGAAGATCATCAAAACTTGGGAGACTAGACAATGTAACATATTCCTGATCACCCTCCCCTCATGGTAATTCTATATTCAACCCCTCATCATCATATTCTTCTATCTCTTGATCTGAATCTGATTCAATAGAATGAAAGAAAAATTTTGTAGGAGTTGATACCTATGAAGCAGTGGGGGTAGTACTTTCTCTTTGTTGATTTGATCCTTCTACTTCTTGCATTTCCTCTCCATGAGGAATCTCTCTTGCTTCTTGTTTTTTTTTTTGGTTCATTTGCAGTTGGTTGTTCAGAATCCGTAGATGTTGCTTGTGGGGCTGATGAAGATTCACCTTTCTTTGAACCTTTGACTGTGAATTCAAACTTTGGTCCTTTTCTCTTATATTTTGGTGAAGGGATTGTCGGTGGGACCTGTACATCTTCTTTGTTCTTGGTCCTTAATTCAGATGTTTTGCCAACTGGACCATCACTATCATCATCATCACTAGAACTGGAAGGAAGTTGCTTCATTCTAATCCCCTTTTTCAACAACCATTCATTAATATTGGCCAAAATAGGAGCAATTCATTGGGTAATAGACTTACTTTCCTTCTTGGACCATTGGATGAGTGGCAGGGGATAATCAACAACCTTTCATTCAAAGTAGACTGAGTCCACTATGTCATCAATATCTTCCATTGTATCTAGGATCTTAGCCAAATTTAGGTTCTCAATCTCTTCTAAAGTGAGACGACTGAAATCCATCTTCCTCACATCTTCCTCATTCTCACAATTTTCCCAAGCATCTTCTAACTGATATACATGTGTATAGATCCTTTTGATTTTGCTCTTCATCCCACGAAAGTCAAAATTATCATGGGCTTTGAACCTCCTCATAGTCACCCATTGAATTTCATCTTCCATATTTTTGGCCTTTGGGTTGGTCAACACTAAATATCGGCCAATAGATTCTGGAAATTTGAGGGCAGTTTAATGAGCCTGCTACTTCTTGTCATGCACATGAATCAATTGTTGACATAGTTCCATGAGAACAATTCTATCTAAAGGATTCCTTGGTAGCATGAATGGTTCACCTATAAAACATCCTATACAGATATATGTGAACTTAGGAAATTGAAGGAATACACAACCAAAGAAGGAAACTTTGTTGTATGCTGCTTCTGAAATTCTTTTCTTTTCTAAGCCTTTATCAAACATACACTTCCAGATAGCAAAGAAGGCATCATTAACTCTTCTTAAGTGATTTCTTTGATTATCAATTGTAAGTTGATAATCTCATACTAGTACTAATCTTCTATCACCCTTGGTAGATAAACCTAGATATTGCCTCACGGAGGTGGTTGTATACACAAGGTATGAGGTCATATAGAATTTCAGTGTTGTTCTGCCCTCTTTTAGTTGTGCAGATAGTGCATCACTAATTTTCTGTCCCCAATCAATTTTGGTAGACCCTTTTCTGATTATGCTCATATAATAACACATCTAATCTTGTAAGTAATGAGAATCTCTCAAACCTTTTACTCATGAAAGCATAGTGACCATATCATTGTATTCTTCATTAAAATCACTTCTGTGAAAGTATTTAGGCCATCTTGAACTAGTGGAAACCCTGGCCAAAGATAAGAAAATTGTATTAATCATCTTCTTACATTTTTCTTTATTCTTCTCATAATACTCTTGAGCACTATCTTTGGTTATGTCTGCTACCTCTTCTACTGGAGAACCCTTAAACATGCTATTAAAGAAAACACTATCTAATGTCATAACAACATTTTTATTTTTGTCCTTCACCTATCTTGTATTAGGATCAAAATGATCTGCCACTGCAAGTACAAACTCTAGATCATGAGCTACTACCAAGAAGGAAGCATACTTATGCAACTCTGAATTGATCAAGCGTGTCATATGAAATGGAGCCTTTTTAAATCAATCAAGAAATTCTTGCAAGTCTATGTGGCCAATCTCAGTGTCCCTGATTTCCTTGAGATTTGATTCAACTGAACTTTCTGGGAACATATTCAAGTATTTATGATACTTGTACTTCATTTTCTTCACAGGAGGCTTGCTTCATGAAGTCTCTAATTGACTTGAAGAAGGCTTTGACTTTCCTTGAGAAAACTTAGACATTTATGAAATTCTACATTCAACACTAAGGATTAGTGTTTTGAAAATCATCACCATCAGATGAGCGATTTCGTTGAGCAAAACAAGTTTCATGAGTCAAAAATGCCTTAGGAAAAATCTGGACAAAAACTTGTAAGTTGGACTTTAAAGTCCGATCTGTAGGTAAAACAAACATCATACGCATGTTGGACTTTAAAGTCCGATCTACAAATGAATAACTAGACAAGGCAGTTGCAGGTCAGACTTTAAAGTCCAATCTGTAATCAGCGAAGAACTCAAATCTATAGGTCGGACTTTAAAGTTCGACCTGCACATAACCAAAAACACATAAATTGCACATCGGACTTTAAAGTCCGATGTGCAACCAAGGAAAAAAGAAAGTCGACTAACATATTCGACCTATCAATTAAGGGAAGATGAAAGGATAGACAAGTCGGACTTTAAAGTCTGACATGTCAGTCGGGTAAAACATAATCTTCTTCACATTAGACTTTAAATTCTGATGGGCAGAAGTGAACAAAACAACTCCCGCATGTCGAATTTAAAAATATGACATGTAGGAGGCGTCGATCGGGTAAAACTCCAAATTCTAGGGTATTCGGATTTTAAAATCCGACATACCCTTGAAGCAAAACTTAAACAAACAAAAACAAAAACCAAAATAAACAAAAATCAAAGATACCAAACCCTAACCTATCGACACATATGCATAAACACTAGAAAAAAAATGAAAAAGAATCAAAACATACCTCAAATAGCGATCGAGATCGAAAAACACGTGAACAATCCACAAATCGGCAAGCTTGCATAGGAAAAATGGAGGAGTAGAGCAAAAACGGGAGGAACCAACTGGAAAGAAAAAATAAATAAATTAAAAAAACCTAAAACTCAATTAATAACCTAAACAATTAGTTATTAATGATTGCAATAAATGCAGTCTGTGTCATGTGGGTCAGACTTTAAAGTCCGACTTGCACATAGAAACCCCCTGCAGGTCGAAATTTAAAGTCCAACCTACGTATTAACTGAAAACATGCAAACATATACATCAAAATTTAAAGTCTGATGTGCGACTGACTTAAAAAAAATACCTTGCAGGTCGGACTTTAAAGTCTGACCAGCAGGTAAAACTGCAAAAAAACTACTAAATTAAAAATGACAAAAACAAACGACAAAAGAAAAATTCTGACTAACCAACAAAGTAGGTTAGCCTCTCCCGGAGGACGTGAGGTACAAAATGGATTAGTTTTGTAGGGCTGCCTCATGATTTCATCTACACTGAAATCAATGACAACAACTGGCTCTAACTAGGGAACAAGCTTCACCACTTGGAGATTGTAGAATCCAGAACTTCGAGTGTCTGTATCCATTGGGCAATAGAGTCAAATGACAAAATGACATAAAAGAAACATAGACAAATATTAACAGTATGTACAACATTCTTTTTGCATTGCTCCTTATTAGGTAAAGAGCTTCAAATATTCTCCACTGTGAAGCAGCGAGAATGGGGTACCATCAGCAAACGCGAGAAAGTAACTATGCTCACTACATACTTCATGAATGGTGAAGGGGCCTCTCCATAGGGAATCAAATTTCTTGTACAGTCCCTTTGGTTCCCTCCTTTTATCCCATAACAAGACTTGATCACCAATTGAGAACTCACAAGAAGTTGCCTTCTTGTCAAACAACACCTTCACTTGGCTTTAGTGTGTAGCAATTCTATCTACCACCTCTACCCTTGTTTCCTCCAACTATGAAAGAAGCATTATCCACTTATCAAGTGAATTTGGGTAGGACTCATCTGCAATGGCCTTGGCAAGATTTAATGCTGGAAGTTCCAAAGTGATGGGAATCTCGACATTTATTCCATACAAAAGTTAGAATTGTGACATGTCTATTTCTCTCTTAGGAGTTATACGATCCAACCATAGCACATCATAGAGAGCCTTGTGCCAAGTCCGTTGTCTCTCATCAACAAGCTTTATAATAATTGTAACTAGGTTCTTGTTTCTTGATTCAATCTAACCATTTCCTTGCCAATAATAGTCAGACAAGTGTGAAAGGGTAATACCATAATTGAAGCAAAAGTCAATAATCACATAAGATGAAAAACAAGGAGCATTATCAGTTACTATCTTATGAGGAACACCAAACCTTGAAATGATGTTCTCTTTAAAAAATTGACAAACCACTGCAGAAGTAGCTTGCCTTGCCCGAATTGCCTCCACCCACTTGGTGAAATAATTTGTCACCGTGAGAATGTACATGTGACCCACACTAGATGATGGATTGACAGGTCCTATGAAATCCAATCCCCACTGTTGAAATGGCTCTTCAATTACCACTAGCTTGAGAGAAAGTGCGACCAGCTTAGGCTTACCAACAAACTGTTGACATTGTTTGCATTTGAAAACCCAAATGTATGCATCCTTAAACAAGGTAGGCCAATAGTACCTTGCACGCACAATTTTATGTGCAGTGACAGGAGCAGAAAAGTGTTCTCCACAAGAAAGATCATGAAAAGCTTGAAGTAACCTTAGTTGTTGTTGCTTGTCAACGCAACGCAAGAAATTCCCATCCAAACCCTTCTTATACAAACCATTGTCCCATAAGACAAAGTTCACCGCTTTAAGTTTCAAAGTTCACCTTTCATTGCGTGATAAGTGTGCGGGACACTCACCATATGTTAAAAGATATGCCAAGTCAAAATACCACTCATCAGTGGTGCTGACAAACAAAACTTAAAGAAGATCTTCATTTTCAAGCACTACTTCTTCATCAGATTTATTATCAGCAATCAATTGAAATAAACCTTTACCATGAATCAACTTAGTAGGTTTTATCTCCATGTCATATTCCTAAATTTTCGCAACCCAGTTGCCTCTTTTAGTTCCAAATTCATGTTGCATTAAAATAGATTTGACAATAATATCAGGAACAAGAGAAATGAAATGAGAATTGATAATATAAAACCTAAATGTTTCACCGCTTTAACCACGACAAAGGCATGTTTGTCTGTTACAGAAAACTTCAACTCATGAGTTTTCAAAGGATAGCTCATAAAAGCGATAAGTGACTCAACACCTTCATCATTCTTTTGCATCAATATAGCTAAACAAGTATGATCTGATGCATAACTGTACATTATGAACTCCTTTGTATAATCTGGACATACCAAGACTGGAGCATGAGAAATAAATTCCTTAATTTCATGAAAGTCTTTTTTACCTTCAGGATTCCACTAGAAAAGAGATTTCCCTTTCATCATGTCAACTATGTGATGAGTCTGTTCAGCAAAGTCTGGAATGAACCTTTGCAAGAAGTTTACTTTACCAAAGAAGGAATGCACAATAGTTTTACTTGCAGGCAAAGAAAGACCACAAATAGCTTTAACTCTTTCAGCATCAATCTTGATACCTTCCTTAGATAGTCCAAGCAACTTTCCCTCTATAACCCCAAAAACTAATTTCTTGGGATTAAGAGATATCCCATGTTGTCGTTACTTCTCTATCACTTTTTGCAGATGATAAAAATGATCCTAACGGTGTTTAGAGAAAATGGTCAAATCATCAAGATAAACCACAATGAACTTACCAAGAAAGTCTCAAAAATCCAAATCCATTGCACGCTGAAAAGTCGCTCCTGCATTTATCAACCCAAAAGGCATTTTGTGGTATGCAAAAGTGCCCCATGGGGTTGTAAAAGAAGTTTTGTGTTGATCTATTTTAGCAACCTCCACTTGGTTGTATCTAGAGAACCCATCCAACATAGACAACATCTCAAACCCTGTAACAATTTGTAAGACTTGATCCATGATAGGCAATGGGTAATTATCCTTAAAAGAAGCTTGATTTAAATTCTGAAAATCAACACAAATCCAGATCTCTCTATTTTCTTGCACACTGGCACAATGTTATCTATCCAAATGGAGTGTTGAATAGGGAAGATTATCCTTTCCTTTAACATTTTTTAAATTTTGACAAAGATGGTAGCAAAAATCTTTGAATTGTACTGCCTTTGGTTTTAACGAAAAGGAGCAAAACCCGACTTCAATGGAATGTCATGATGAAGCTCTTTAGGACAAAAAAACTTCAAGTCATCATAAGAGTAGGCCAAGAAATCAATATATTATTGCAATAATGCAACAAATTTACACCTTTCTTCATGTGAACAACATTTTCCAATATTGATCATCTTTGGATTCTAATATGTTCCAATATTCACTTGCTCATACTCCATTGTACTAGCAGCTGATTTATGTTTCTTTTTGACATAGAGATCATTCTTGTCAAAAAAAAATTAAGAGAAACATGACCCTTAGGAATCTTATTAGCTTTCAGTTGTAGGAATTTTTCACCAGTTTCTGCATCGACACTTTCAATAGCATCTTTTGAAGGATACCGACTGCCATCAAAATACAAATCATCAAACATATTAGTAGTTTGCAAGAAAATGATTACGTACTTATCATCATTGAACACCTGCCAATTGTCAAAATTATTAGGAACACTTGGTCAAAAAATCATTTCAATAGTATAAGTTGGTCCTGAAAAATTCTTGTGCAGAATCAACAAGGTTGCGGATACTGCTAAGGAATATTCTCTATCATTGAATTCTTGGGAAACAACGGATACATCAAAGGCATCAAATGCCTCAATTGAGTCCCACACAAGATTATGATAATGCCTTATCCTATCACTTCTTGTCTAATAGATATTTCGGACTTGACAAACAATCAATTCAGCGTCTCCGTGAGCATGCAAATTCTTAATTCCTTTCTTTTGAGCAACATTTATTCCTAAAATAAGAGACTCGTACTCAATAGTATTATTAGTATTGTCAAACTATAACTTGAAAGAAAATGGGAACATTTTACCATCAAGAGACACCAACACGACACCTGTCGCTGATCTAGTGGAAGAACAAATGCCATCTAACTCTAATGTGAAAACATCATTTGGATCACCAACACTGACAGTATCGAAATCAAGCGGTTTCTCTTGTGGAGTTGAGGATCCCACAGATTCCACAACAATATCCTCACAATCACTTGAACTTTCATCAAGTGAAATGACATCCTCTATTTTAGGTACAACTTCAATCTCGTCATCAACATATAAGAAATAATTGCCCATACCTGATGACTCAAAAAGAATCTGAGCTCATTGATCATCAGATTTCACAATGGTGTACTGCAATTCCTTTTCAAGATACAATTTTTTTATTTCTCCCTTGATGGGAATACGTGCTTAAGTCATATCCATGTTCAATTTCCCTCCAACATCTCTATGAAAATTCCTTTCCAATAGTATGCCATAGGAAGTTGGCACGTCGGCCACCAATACTATCATTTTGATCTTCTTATTTGGGAATGCGACAAAATAAAATTGTGCATCCTTAATCTGACCTATTAGTGGGACTTTCTTGTTATCCATGGAAAATCATCTAACAAACATCTTAGTCAAGGTTAAACCAAGAGCGTTGGCAACTTTTGTCGGCATAACATTGTCGGATGCTCCAAAATCAATTACATAATTACTCAACTTATGAGCATTAATCAACAAGGAGATATAAAATGGTTCTATCTTCTCCATAGGAGAAGGAGAGCTCACTAAGTTGTTTTGAGATATGTTATATTTGGGAGGATTACTTGAGGAAGTATCTTTCTCTTTTACAAATTTGACCAAATGATCAAATTGATCCAGATTCAATCTCAAATATTCTACTTTAGTCAATTGTACTTTAGTTTTTCTAGCATGATCTATTATGTCAAATGCTTGAAAAGAATTGATCAAAGATTGGTTAAGGTTCTCATTTTGAGAACTTGAAACATTAGTTGCATTGATCATTGATGGAGGTGCAGAAGAACTAACAGGTGCGGAAAGATTTGCAACAGTCAAAGGAGCACTTACATTTTTATCCTTCGCATTGTCTTTAAGAATGGATTTGTCCTTTGAAATATTTGGTAAAGGAGTTCAATGCTTATAAATAACAACTAGCAAGCGTTGAGAATCCTTAACTTGCATGGAGTCATCACACTTTGCATTGACAGGCAGTTGTGCTCCTTGCACTTGCGAACAAGTGAAAACCGCAAAGACATCTCCATCATGCACATCTTGCCCATTATCTTCTTCATACTACATATATCTGATGTTAGAGTCGCTAGCCAATTCTGCATCATCTCCTTGAAGAAAATTGGTATTTTCATCACCAAATGGAGGAAGATCATTTTGTTTGGCCTCATAGTATCCTGTAGTTGAATACTAAGGCGGTGCTTCCAATGCAAGAATCTCTGGAGTAGCAGGTAGCTTGTTTTGATTGCGCGCAACATAGTTAGAAACATTGTCTGGGTAAGTCCTTCTTGGAACATCACAATAAGAAGTATTCCCTTGAGAGGAAATTTGCTTCTTAAGAGCTAACAACTCGTTAGCAAGTTTTTGAATCATAGGGTCGACAGCTGAATCCATTGAAGATGTAGGAACATTAGTAAGTGAATTTTTCCTAATATTGTTAGGATCTTTCTTTATCTTACCTACTACAAGGATAAGATCATCTTCCACTAATGTAGCCATCTGTTGTGCAACGGCCAAATTTGCAGGATTGTTCCTACGCAAAAGAAAACTGACTTCTGGCAACTGCGCATTGAGAAAGAAACATTTCAAATTAGGAGTTGTAGGTTGAGAAGCAACTGGAATGCAATTGGACAACTTATTAAACTTAGCAATAAACTCCTGCATAGGCTCTTGTGGTTCTTTTTTCATTTGAGTCAATTGCGCTAAGAGTGCATGATCATCTTCAATAAGATTGAATCTAGCTTCAAACCTCATCTTAAGAGTAGCCCAATTTGTTATGCAATTATCAGGAAAATGATAAAACCAATCCGCAGTTGCGCCTTGCAAGGTTTCAATGAATAGCCTCATGAATACATCTTCATGTTCAACACCAAGAAAGCAACAATGTGTTCATCGGAGTGTTGAGAACCATTACCCAAAAACTTGGGAAAATTCTTCCTAGAACCTCATGGAAGTTCATTCAAAGGTGGTGTTAGGGTTAATGGGCCAAACATCGTGCCCCAAGGACCTACTGTAGTCATCCTTAATGGATTATATGGTGGTATTACAAAATGGTTTGCAAGTGAAACAACCACAAATTGCAAACTCGACGCCTCAATTGGAAGTGGACATCGTTGTGCAATAGGAGACAAACTTTGTGTCCGTTGCAAAGGAGATTGCGTCTATGGAGGAGTCCAAAAAGGAAAATTATGTTGCTTCAAAAACTCAAATGTAGGATCAAATATGTTTGTTTCTCATTGTCCATGAGTGTAACTCCGATTAGCCAGGCTAACACCTTGAAAAAATTGGCAATGCAGACTTTATGATAGAAAGAAAAATCTGCAAGCCAAAGAAATGATACCGGTTGCACGTCGCTCCCCAGCAGAGTCACCAAAAAACTATTGGGTGAATATTTTGTCACCAATGTACCAATAAAAAAATATGTATTTCACACATAGCTATGTTGAGACAAAGTCTCTCCTCTCATCAAGGGGAGGTTCCCTAGTAGAATTTGGGTATTTCAACAACTTTGAAATTAAATTTAGGGGTAAGCTTAGGGCATGTAATTCTCTTTTTTCAAAATTAATGTATCTCCCTTTAATTGATGATATTTTTTACAACTAACAAAACTAACAACTAATAGAACTTCTTTACAATGATTTTGAAATATTTCAACAATCATGTAAGCTCAAAGTCTTACGTGAGTGCAACTTACTATAATCACCACACTTACAACTATAATCACAACTTGTAGCTCAAAGTCTCCAAGATGTGATTAATTTTCCTAAGAACTAAGAGAAACTAATAGCAATACAAAGCTTACTATGTAATCACTTAACTATCAGAGTATTTCCCAAATATGCAAATAGAACAAAGTCCACTTGTCACAATTACAAAGCTCTCTTACTCACATACACAATATCACCAATAAGATTCAAGTATTTAGGAAATGATTATGAGAACTAGACATAAGAACAATTCAATCATAACCACAATCTTCGGCCCAACACAAAGTTTAGAAACTAGCGGATTGCTATTATTTCCTTGAATCAATCTTTACATAAAAAGCTCAAAGTCTTTGTTGAGGCAAAAATTTGGCAAAGTCTTGCTTAGCATAATAAAAGATAAATATTTACAAAAGGAGGTCCTCCTTATATAGGAAAAGAAGTAGAGAAAAAGGTGGACACAGTTGACTAATTTAACTGCACAGTCCCACTTGACTACAAATACTACATAAAATAAAAATGCAACTACAAGAAAATTTGCAGTAACTAGGAATTGAACTACATGAAAAGATAGTGTCAATGGGGACACTTTATTCTTCTTTCTCATCCTCATTGATTTTCTTGAATTCCTCGAACTGAGCCAAAATAATTTCCATCTCGGCTTTATCCAGTATTGTGGTAGAGCCAGTGATAGCTTGAACCCTGGAAACTGCATCTTCAACTTTCATGTACTTCTTTCTTCCATCCTTCAGCATTGAGGCAAGATCTTCCAAACTAACCTATATCTCAAGAAGTTTATCAAATGCATTCAATGAGAATTCTTGTTCTTCCCAGTGAGTAATTAGGGAAATAAATTCTTGTATGATGTTCTCACTGGATATCATTTTCTGACCATCATCATACAAGCAACAATGAATCTCAGTTATCCTTGTCGAACTCTGGTCAATCTCATTATCACATTCTTTCTTTTGATTTATTTATGTGATTACTAACCTTATTAATTTACCTTTATGAGATAATAACGAAAAAATTTGGATGTATTTCTCTCATGTTGTTATTACCTTATTTTCTACAAGAAAATCAATTCTGAAATCTTCCATTTTTCCCCAAAGAGTCATACTCTTTTCAATGTCTTCCATTTCTTTGGTTAAAGCAATTTTGATACCTTGCATCTAACTCTAAACAATTTCAAAGTCCATCAATAACTTAACCATTGAATCCAGAAGAAGAGAGCCCTCTGATTTCAAACAATCAATGTATTCGTCCACTACTCGATCCTTGACGCCCACCTGTTCCACCTTTTTTAGAGCCTCAGTATCAATTGACGAAACAATCGACTCAACCTCTTGGAATGATTGTGTGACTTTGAGAAGCACACTAGTCAGTTGATCACACTTTTATTTCCACTCAATCTTTTCGGCTCTTTCTTCATCCAACCTACGCATAATTGCATTCAATGTAGCTTGAGAGTCTTGTTTGATACTCAAATGTATTTCAACCACGAGTTCCATTATTTGCATTGCGTAATCGATAGGTTGGACATTATCTTTGTTTTTGTTCACCGCAGGTACCAAAACTGCAGCATACTTTCTCTTTGTAGCAAGATCCACCAACACTCGAGAAACAATTTTTGGCTTTTTAGTCCCTTTTTCCTTGGATGGAACTACATGCTCGAAATCAAAGTCATCTAGTGAAATCACTTGTTTCTTCCTTTTAGGTGCCACAATATCTATCCATGGTGAGAGATCTGCTTTGGTGGTTGGAGTTGGGGCCTCCTTTGGAGTAGTCACCAGAATCTGAGACACATTCTGACTTGATGACGCAATAGCAAAAGATGGAATTGCTTTTACTATGGTTGTGGTAATAGATGGTGGTTCTATTGATGGAGCAACAGTAGTCATTATTGGTGCCTCGACTGAAATAATTGTGGTTACAACCGTTGATGGTGTTTTAGTAGTGACAATGATAGTTACAATAGGTTGAGCTTCAGTCATGATAGTTATAGAAGGTAGGGCCACTGACTGCTTCTCTACAGCTATTTTCTCCAAAGATTTAGTGAAATCTAGAATTGAAGATTATATAGTGGATGCAAGAACATCATCAAAACTTGGGAGACTAGATAATGTAACATATTCCTAATCACCCTCCCCTCGTGGTAATTCGATATTCAACCCCTCATCGTCATATTCTTCTATCTCTTGATCTGAATCTGATTCAATAGAATGAAAGAAAATTTTTGTAGGAGTTGATACCTGTGAAGCAGTGGGGGTAGTACTTTCTCTTGGTTGAGTCAATTCTTCTACTTCTTGCATATCCTCTTCATGAGGAATCTCTCCTGCTTCTTGTTTTTTTTCTAGTTTATTTGTAGCTGGTTGTTCAGAATCCTTAGATGTTGCTTGTCGGGCTAATGAAGATTCACCTTTCTTTGAACCTTTGACTATGAATTTGAACTTCGGTCCTTTTCCCTTAGATTTTGATGAAGGGATTGGCGGTGGGACTTACACATCTTCTTTGCTCTTGGCCCTTATTTCAGATGTTTTGCCAACTGGACCATCACTATCATCATCATCACTAGAATTGGAAGGAAGATGCTTCATTCTAATCCCCTTTTTCAACAACCATGCATTAGTATTGGCCAAAATAGGAGCAATTCTTTGGGTAATAAACTTACTTTCCTTCTTGGACCATTGGATGAGTGGCAGGGGAGAATTAGCAACCTTTCGTTCAATTTAGATCGAGTCCACTATGTCATCAATATCTTCCATTGTATCTGGGATCTTAGCCAAATTCAGGTTCTCAATATTTTCTAAAGTGAGACGATTGAAATCCATCTTCCTCACATCTTCCTCATTCTCACAATTTTCCCAAGCATCTTCAAACTGATATACATGTGTATAGCTCCTTTTGATTTTTGTCTTCATCCCACAAAAGTCAAAATTATCATGGGCTTTGAACCTCGTTATAGTCACCCATTGCATTTCATCTTCCATATTTTTGGCCTTTGGGTTGGTCAACATTGGCTATCGGCCACTAGATTCTATAAATTTGAGGCTAGTTTTATGAGCCTGTAACTACCTCTCATGCACATGAATTAATTGTCAACATAATTCCATGAGGACAATTTTATTTGAAGGATACCTTGGCAGCATGAATGGTTTACCTGTAAACAATTTTGTCTGAGGACAACCAAAGAAAGAAACTCTGTTGTATGCTGCTTCTGAAAGTATTTTCTTTTCTAAGCCTTTATCAAACATACACTTCCAAATAGAAAATAAGGCATCATTAACTCTTCTTAAGTGACTTCTCTAATTATCAATTGTAAGATGATAATAGTAATTACATACTGGCACTAGTCTTTTATCACCCTTGGTAGATAAACCTAGATATTACCTCATGGAGGCAGCTGCATACACAAGGTATGAGGTCATATAGAATTTTAGTATTGTTTTGACCTCTTTTAGTTGTGCACATAGTGCATCACTAATTTTCTCTCCCCAATCAATTTTGGTAGTCCCTTTTCTGATTATGCTCATATAATAACACATCCAATTCTGTAAGTAATGAGAATCTCTCAGACCTTTTACTTGTTTAAGCACAATGACCATATCATTGTATTCTTCATTAAAATCAATTTTGTGAAAGTATTTAGGCCATCTTGAAGTAGTGGAAACCCTGGCCAAAGATAAGAAAACTGTATTAATTATCTTTTTACATTTTTCTTCATTCTTCTCATAATACTCTTGAGCACTGTCTTTGGCTATGTCTGCTACCTCTTCTACTAGAGAACCCTTAAACACGTTAAAGAAAACACTATCTAATGTCATAACAATATTTTTATTTGCATACTTCACCTATCTTGTATTAGGATCAAAGTGATCTGCCACTGCAAGTACAAAGTCTGGATCATGAGTTGCTACCGAGAAGGAAGCATACTTATGCAACTCTGAATTGATCAAGCGCGTCATATGAGATGGAGCCTTTTTAACTCGATCAAGAAATTCTTCGCAAGAGGCTTGTTTGGCGAAAGCTCTAACTGACTTGAAGAAGGCTTTGACTTGCCTTGAACGGGCTTAGACATTTATGAAGTTCTCCATTCAACACTAAGGATTAGTGTTTTGAAATTCATCACCATCAGACGAGCAATTTCGTTGAGCAGATCAAATTTCATGAGTCAAAAATGAAATCTAGACAATAACTTGGAGGTCAGACTTTAAAGTCTCATCTGCAAGTAAAACAAACATCATACGTAGGTCAGACTTTAAAGTTCGACCTGCAAAGGACTACTAGACAAGGCAGCTGGAGGTTAAACTTTAAAGTCCGATTTGAAGTCAGGGAAGAACTCAAATCTGTAGGTTGTACTTTAAAGTCGGGCCTGCACATAACCAAAAACACATGAATTGCACATCAAACTTTACAATTTAATGTGTAGCCAAGGAAAAAAGCAAGTCGACTGACATGTCCGACCTATCAATTAAGGGAAGAGAAAAGGATTGACAAGTGGGACTTTAAAGTTCGACATGTTAGTTGAGTAAAACATAATCAAATTCACATCAGACTTTAAAGTCCAATGTGCAGAAGTAGACAAAACAACTCCTGCATGTTGGATTTAAAAATCTGACATACAGGAGATGTCGATTAGGTAAAACTCCAAATTCTAGGGTATTCAGATTTTAAAATCCGACATACCCTAGAAGCAAAACTTAAACAAACAAAAACAAAAACAAAAATTTAAAAAATCAAAGATACCAAACCCTAACCTACTGACACATGCATAAACACTAGAAAAAACAGAAAAGAAGCAAAACATACCTCAAATAGCGATTGAGATTAAAAAAAAACATGAGCACAATCCACAAATCAGCGAGCTTGCACAGGAAAAATGGAGGAGCAGAGCGAAAATAAGAGGAACTAACTCGAAAGAGAAAACAAAATAAATTAAAAGGACCTAAAACTCAATTAATAACCTAAACAATTAGTTATTAATGACTGCAATAAATGCAATTCACGTCATGTAGGTTGGATTTTAAAGTCTGACCTACACATAGAAACCCCCTGCAAGTCAGACTTTAAAGTCTGGCCTTCATATTAACTTAAAACATGAAAGCATGCACATCGGACTTTAAAGTTTGATGGGCGACTAACTTAAAAACTAAAACACCCTGTTGGTCAAACTTGCAGGTAAAACTACAAAAAAACTACTAACTTAAAAACGACAAAAACAAACGACAAAAGCAAAATTTGGACTAACCAACAGAGTAGGTTAGCCTCTCCCAAAGGACGTGAGGTACAAAATGGACTAGTTTCGTAGGGTTGCCTCATAGTTTTGGCCATGCTAAAATCGATGACAACAGACTGCACAAGACCCCTAATGACACAATATGACCCCTTATCATACCACATGACCCCTTAGGACCATATGATGTCCTAAGGGGTTGTATTGTGTACTAAAGGGTCATATAGTGTTTGAACACTTGTTTGGCCCCCTCAGGACCCTGAAGACTTGTAACAACACCATTCGACCCCTTAGCAAATGACATGACCCCTTAGGACCATATGATATCTTAGGGGGTCATATGATGTCCTAAGGGGTCATATGATGTTCTAACACATGTGCGGCCCTATTAGGACCCCACATGACCCCCAATGACACCATATGACCCCATTAGGACCATGTATGATATCCTAAGGGGTCATATGGTGTTGTAACACATGTGTGGCCCAATTAGGACCCCAGTTGACCCCTAACAACATAATGTGATCCCTTAGCACACCACATGACCTCTTAGGAGCATAGGATGTCCTAAGGGCTTGTACGGTGTCCTAATGGGTCATATGGTGTTGTAATGTTGGACACAATGGATCACTGAGAGGGGGGTGAATCAATGATTTGAACACTTTTTCTTCTATAGGGAGATACCGATAATATATAAAACAAACTGAGTGCTAACCGATAGCTCAAACAATGCAAACAAGGTGTATGAAAGGACTTGCTAGAACATTAACATAACACATGCACAAGAATGCATCACACAACACCAGATATATGAGGAAAACCCAATGTGGGAAAAACCTCGGTAAGAATAGCTATTGGAGATCTTATGCTCCAATCCAGCCTCACAATGTAAAAGATCTGATTATAGTTTTTAGGGAACCAACCCAAGGAGCACCAACCCCTACACTATTTATAGGCTACAACCTAAAGGAGCTACAACCCCTGCACTAAGCATCGACTTAGTGAAAACAATATAAAACTCAGTTATTCAAATGAGATCCCTGTTACAAAATAAGTTTTGCAACCTTACAAAATTCTGCTCTGCCAGTTTCAACTTTACCAGTCTGTGTTCTCTCCACCCACTTTGTAACTTTGCTTTGCTGATAACTTTGCCAAGTCACCTCTCACAATTTCTTCACACTTCAACTCACACTTGATCACTCTTTTTTAGGTACAAATTCTATTGGTTTGTCACCTTTGTGTTCTAAGCTCACTCCACCGGTTTATTCCTTACACTGGTTTACCCTGCTTCTCCTTACCGGTCTAGTCTTCACTCATAAACACTTCAAGTGTTTATCTCTTCAGCTCTCAAACAACAATTTCACACTTGCCTTCACTCTATAGCAGCAACATTCATAGTCTCAAGTTATCATATTTAAACTTGAGCTTTCCCGCCAAGAATCAATTCAAACTAAGGGCGGTTAGGGTTTCCTTCACTCGACCAAATCTGCATCAGATCTAATCCGATTTGCCTTTGATCGATCACCTACACTTGAGGAATGCATATGTATGCATTTTCCATTATCCAATTCATATTTGCTAAATACAGCAATCCCAACCATGATCCTCAACCTTGAAATCTGTCGACTTATTTATGACCCAGTTGTTTCTTTCTCAAGGTCCTCTTGCAGTCTGATTTCTTTGCTTCGATCCAAGCACCAACAACTCCCTAATATTTCTTTGTCACTCATTCTTCCTCAAGTCGCATCAATCTATTATCATCCCGTGATTTGTGGTTTTTTCATTAATGTCGACTAGCTATTTCAACAACCATGTCGATGGAAACTTCACCGACCTCTACATGCTTGCCACCTCAGATCCATGTGGCATCACATCAGTCATACACTTAGCTCACCGACACAATGTCAGTTTACACTTGAACATTTAACAAACTCATACTAGCACAATCCTTTACTGGTGAGACCCTCTCCTTCTGCTAATCGATAGTACACACTACACCGGTAGCACATCTTCACCTCCAGTGGTTTGTGATCATTTTAACATTCTGCCTCTTCATCATAAATAGGGAGCCAACCTCCAAACTAATTTATGCTCTACCGGTTATCACTCAACATGCTAACACACACGTGCATCTCGCCTTATACCGATAAAGTCATTGATAGTCTCAATACCTACTTGTCTTCCATCATACTGGTTGATAAGCCTTCATGTTAATCTTCCTTATGTCGGTTCAATCTTCTTTATACTGATTTGCCATACATTTACCGGTATCTTGCAATACCAGTTGACATCAATGACAACTCAATGCCAACATATAATACATGTGTGGCACCACTAAGACCCCACATGACTCCTGACGACACCATATGACCCCTTAGCACACCATACAACCCTTTTGGAGCATATGATGTCATAAGGGGTTGTATGGTGTCCTAAGGGATCATATGGTGTTGTAACCATAGAAACGGGAATCGCCATGAATCACCTAAACTCGGCGAGTCCGAGTCCGAGTCATGCTCACCGAGTCTCTGGGACTCGAGCTTGGACTCATCCAAGTCTGGTGATCAAACTCGCTAGACTCGCCGAGTTGGTGAGTTTGGCTCAAACTCGCCAAACTCAGTGAGTCCTGAGCCCCAAACTCGGCTACTGCCTTGGTTAAGTAAAATGACAAATAAAAAACATTTTAAAATTTTTATTTAAAATGAATGGTCTCATCTTTGTTCACTACAACCTCCACCTGAGAATGAGAAAAATTATGACTACAACATGTCAACCAATAGAAAAATAACAACTAATGCCTTTATTAAATAATAGCGCTACCCCTTGACCCCGCAAGGGGCGATGCCCCTTGACCCCACCTTGGGGGCACTACCCCCAAACCCCCATCAAAAAATATGGGGGGAAACTGCGTCAATAGAAGTAGGGAAAATTTAACCTCCAAGTCTGACACTGATTGGATCGACCAGGAAGATATAGAGGCTGAGACTGTAGCCATGGCAGAGGAGGAGTAGAGAGCACGAGCACAGACAAGAGATTCAGAGGCAAATAGTGACATGGATGTTCCTGATGTTGGTGAGCATGGCATGGTGTCACAGGGAGTGGCCATGGTTGTCTAATCATCCAGGACCTGCCTTAGATGCCTTCGCAGAGGGTCGGGGCCGGAGGGTGTTGTCGTGCAGGCTCCTTTGAGCCATAGGCTTGTAGTTGTATTTACCTTTGGTATCTGTATGAAACACTTGATGATGATCATATGAAGACATGGATTTTTTATTCCACGAGTTTTGTAATATTGTATACATTTGACAATATTTATATATCTATGTTTGTTATCTCCTTCAGCTACAATTTGTGTTTATGCTTATGTGATTGTTGTATACTTGTGTACGTAATCAAATGAGGTGAGTTTGATGATGTTATTGTGTCTTTAAGGTGTATTCAATAAAGGGTGTCTGAAACATGTTTTAAATCTTTAAAAATCTCTAAATTTCTTGAGTTTTTCACTTTCCCGAGTCCATCCGAGTTTGGAGCCGAGTTTGACGCCGAGTCCCAAGTCCAAGTTCGAGTCCCGTTTCTTTGGTTGTAACACATGTGTGGCCCCATTAAGACCCCACGTGACCCCTAATGACACCATAAGACCCCTTAGCACACCATACGACCCCAAGTAGGACCATATGATATCCTAAGGCATCATATGGTGTTCTAAGGGGTCATATGGTGTCCTAAGGGTCAAGATGAACCATTATTACAATATAAAAATGAGTGCCAATACTGCTTACAAGAATAAGTTTAGATCACCTGGGCCCTTAGCAAACCATATGACCCTTAAGACCCCACATGACCCCTAACGACACCATAAGATCCCTTAGCACACCATACGACCCCAAGTAGGACCATATGATATCCTAAGGCATCGTATGGTGTCCTAAGGGGTCATATGGTGTCCTAAGGGGTTGTATGTTGTCCTAGGGGGTCATATGGTGTCTTGAGGGGCAAGATGATCTATTATTACATTATAAAAATCAATGCCAATACTGCTTACAAAAATAAGTTCAGATCACTTGGGCCCTTAGCACACCATACGACCCCTTAGGACCCCACATGACCCCTAACGACACCATAAGATCCCTTAGCACACCATACGAGACCCCAAGTAGGACCATACGATATCCTAAGGCATTGTATGGTATCTTAAGGGGTCATATGGTGTCCTAAGGGATCATATGGATTCCTAAGGGGTCGTATGGTGTCCTAAGGGGTCATATAGTGGTCCTAGGGGGCAAGATGAACCATTATTACAATATAAAAAGTAGTGCTAATACTACTTACAAAAATAAGTTCATATCATCCCTTGAGAGTGAGCATCTGGTTCAAGGATGAAAATAATAAACTAGTATGCTCCCCCTCTCTCCCTTCCTCCATACCTCATCTCTCTCTCTCTCTCTCTCTCTCTCTCTCTCTCTCTCTCCTCTCTCTCTCTCTCTCTCTCTCTCTCTCTCTCTCTCTTCCCCCACTCTCCCTCCCTCCCCCCTCTATCTCCCTTCCTTTCCCATCCACTCTCTCCCCTCCCTCCCTTACCACATCTCTCTCTCTCTCTCTCTCTCTCTCTCTCTCTCTCTCTCTCTCTCTCCTCTCTCCTCCTCTCTCTCTCTCTCTC